>NW_017308962.1:21777-25790 GCF_000935625.1 Nanorana parkeri
CCCTCATAGTTCTCCTTTAAGCAATCCGTGGCCTCAAAACATGAAATTGGGAACTACAAATAAACCAGTAAAGTTTCCTCCGGTCACATATGCCACCGATACATCAATGTACATTATTCGCCTGACTTACGGGATCAGAAACTCCTGGATGTTGCTGACAATCTGCTTGCCCACCATTATAATGAAAAGTTGCTGGGCCAGTTCTATGAGGCAGCCTCCTGGACCGCACTGTAGGGAGACATAAAAGAGAATGGACTCAGCAACTGATTCTCTCACAAGATGTAAAACCTCCACATACTGTATGAGGGAGGATGACCACTGGTGAGGAACCAGCCATATGGTCTTACAACGTTTATAGTGGGCCTCCCCACATCACAGGATTGGACATTCAAAGCATTCTAAATACCCGCTAGAAGCAGTGAAAGAAAGATGGGGATCATTGCATTGGAAATTCCAGTTCTATTAAGATAAAGTTCTAATATATTATAGATACACGTGCAGGGCCTAACGTAAGTCAACACCCTCACCAAATGATTGAGTTCAGATGTCTCCGGTGAAGGTCCTGCTAATGCCACAACATACAAAGCCGGCTCCATACAGACACGGTGTGACCAGTTTGGTGGAGGAACTCGAGTGTCCTTCACAGAGCCCCGACCTCAACCCTACGGAACACCTTTGGGATGAATTGGAACATCAATTGTGAGCCGGGTCTTCTCATCCATCAGTACCTGACCTCACAAATGGGCATTTTAGACAATTGTGATCTTCCAGCCTTGTGGTCACAGTTTGGTGAAGACTCTTTTCTGTTCCACCATGACTGTCCCCCGTGTACAAAGCCAGCTCCATACAGACATGGGGGGACCAGTGTGGTGGGGGAACTTGAGTGTCCTGCACAGAACCCCGACCTCAACCCTACTGAACACCTTTGGGATGAATTGGAACATCAGTAATGAGCCGAGTCTTCTCATTCAACATCAGTACCTGACAAATGGGACAAATTCGGACAGACACCCTCCAAAATTTTGTGGAAAGCCTTCCCAGAAGAGTGGAGGATGTTATCAGGGCAGCCATCAGGGGGGCACGGCCGATACTCATGTAAGGGGCCTGGGCAGCCTGGGGGGGGCCCACCTGGGTCCCTTACAGGACTATCGGCCGACGGCGAAGGTCGAGGAGGCGGAGGCCTGGCCCCAGCAGCGCAGGGCCCCAGCATTGCCGCTCCAGCGGCTTTGAGACAAGCTGGGGCCCCATCAGCGACGCTGATCGTCTGATGTCACTTCTGGCCGGAAGTGACATCACGTTAGTGACGTGACGTCACTTCTGGCCGGTCCGGCGGCAGACGGGGCCATGTGTGCAGGTAAGAGGAGCTAGGAAGGAAGGAAAGGGGGGAGGGGAGGGATGCAGCCCTGACCAGCCCACCTGAGACCCCTTCAGAGCCCACCATAGACAGTCTCAGATGGGCTGTGCAGCATCTATGGTGGGCTCTGCAGGGATCTCAGGTGGGTCCTGCATCACTAAGCCCTGCGTCCAGCGCGTCACTAAGCCCTGCGTCCAGCGGCGCGGTGGGGGGCCCAGCCTAAAGCCGTGTAAGGGGCCCCAAAATTTCTGATGGCTGCCCTGGATGTTATAGCCACAAAGGAAGGCCAGCTCCACATGAATGCCCGTGGTTTTGAAATGGGATGGACTAGTGTGATGGCCAGGTGTGTATTTCTAGGGGTTATTGAGCTCTCTGCGGCACTAATAGCGTGAGCACGACGCAGTTTGAGGAATCAAGCCCATAAAGCCCCAAAACCCTCCAAGAACCCTTACCGGGAAGCCCCCGGCACTCAATGTGATGGATCCCAAACCTGCAATCCATTCTGTTATGTTACAAAACATAAGTTTACATTTGGAATTGTCTTCTCAATATATATTATTATTCCAGAAACAAACTTCTGATGGACGCACCGAGGGAAGAAAATCATTGTGGATGATCCAATAACCGGTTGGTTGGTCGGTCGGTTGTTGGTTTGTATGGGTGGGTTGGTTAGTTGGTTGGTCGGTTGTTGGTTTGTATGAGTCGGTTGGTTGGTCGGTTGTTGGTTTGTATGGGTTGGTTGGTCAGATGGTTGGCTGTTGGTTTGTATGGGTTGGTTGGTTGGTCGGTTGTTGGTTTGTATGGGTTGGTTGGTCAGATGGTTGGCTGTTGGTTTGTATGGGTCGGTTGGTTGGTCGGTTGTTGGTTTGTATGGGTTGGTTGGTCAGATGGTTGGCTGTTGGTTTGTATGGGTCGGTTGGTTGGTTGGTCAGTTGGTTGGTTTCTATGGGCCGGTTGGTTGGTCAGTTGGTTGGTTGTTGGGTTGTATGGGTCGGTTGATTGGTCAGTTGGTTGGTTGTTGGTTTGTATGGGTCGGTTGGTTGGTCGGTTGTTGGTTTGTATGTGTCGGTTGGTCGGTTTGTATGGGTCGGTTGGTCAGTTGGTCGGTTGTTGGTTTGTATGGGTCGGTTGGTCAGTTGTTGGTTTGTATGGGTCGGTTGTTGGTTTGTATGTGTCGGTTGGTCGGTTTGTATGGGTCGGTTGGTCAGTTGGTCGGTTGTTGGTTTGTATGGGTCGGTTGGTCAGTTGTTGGTTTGTATGGGTCGGTTGTTGGTTTGTATGTGTCGGTTGGTCGGTTTGTATGGGTCGGTTGGTCAGTTGGTCGGTTGTTGGTTTGTATGGGTCGGTTGGTTGGTTGGTTGTTGGTTTGTATGGGTTGGTTGGTTGGTCAGTAGGTCGGTTGTTGGTTTCTTTGGGTCGGTTGGTCAGTTGGTTGGTTGTTGGTTTGTATGGGTCGGTTGGTCAGTTGGTTGGTTGTTGGTTTGTATGGGTCGGTTGGTTGTTGGTTTGTATGGGATGCCGATAAAACATCTGATATGATACATTGATCTTCATATTTGCTACTCACTCAGTAAGTCACAGAGCACAGTGTGTATTAATAAAGGACCCATCAATACTCATCAATACTCATCAATACCCATCAATACTCACATCCTCGTTCCTCATACCCAGCAGCTTGCCGTAATGACCGGGATATCCCACAAATCTGTGAGGCAGAAACGTATAGTCATTAAAGATCCCCATTGGTCGTCTCTCACACATCGACAGCGTCCCTAGATCAGGCCATTGGCTGCATTTCTGTAGCTGCTGCAGACTGTTCTAGCCAACTATGGCTCAGTACTCTACAGCCGGCACTGAATGTGGCTCGGCAGAGGTCTGTGTCTGCACCGGCTGGGCCTAACCTCCCCGAATCCGGCACCAGATACACCCCGGGGCTTTTACATCAGGCATGGGCTCAGCTCCTCGCACAGGCAATAGATATTGGGAAGGCCCACTCACCTCCCCTTGAAGAAGGCCACGTAGAACGGTGAAGAGTAGAAGTTCACAAACTGGAAGATGAAAACCTTGAAGGTGAAGGCGTCCTCGTGTAAAGATTGGGTGCGATGCATCTCTGCCATGGGGAGGAGATAAGGAGTTACACAGGAGCACCTAACGAGAGGTGGTTTCTAAGCTGCCTGTAGCGGGTGCTGCCCCTTTTACTGTCCCTCCAGTCCCCCCCATCCAAAGGGCAAGAACCAGGGATGAGGAGAAGGAGATGAGAGCGGCACACGATCACCTATGTGTCTTGAACTTCCTATTTTAGCCACGCCTCTGCACTTCCTGTTTGCCAGATTATTGTGCTCCTGCCATTATCTTGCTTCCTGCTCCCTCTGTGATACAATCTCCTCATACTGCTACCCGTGTGCCCACCTTTGGCTGCCGATTCACCGACTACTCTCATCATCTTCCACTTCATACCTGATACCTTTGGCACCTGACCTCGGCCTGTTCCCTGACTACGCTTCTGCCTAGGGTTGCCACCTTTTCTTCAAGCGAAACCCGAACACTCAAGCGACGCGCGGACATTTTTTGGGGAGAAGGAGTGGCAGCTTATTCATATGTAAATAGCGCCGCCCATTCAAATGTAAATATCACAGTTGGGACTATTTTCAGTGGGGGG
>NW_017308962.1:26520-30626 GCF_000935625.1 Nanorana parkeri
AAAAATAATGTTGGAGTCACTTTTACCTGGAACAAGCATATCAGGAAATGATGGAGTACAGTGAGGCCAGGTTCACACTTGGGCGATCTGTGACTGCGCGGTCACGGAATCGCACACCACCGCTGATCGCGCTGGTGGTAGGCTTGCCACCTTTTCTTCAAGCGAAAACCCGATCACACTCTAGCGACGCACTGACATTTTTTCTTGGCTTATTCATATGTAATTAGTGCCACCCATTCATATGTAAATATCACAGTTGAGACTATTTTCAGTGGGGGGCCAGTAGCCCCTAGCTTCATTTTGGTTGCCCCCCGTCTGCCTGACATCTTGTGTCCGGGTTTCAGCTGCCATGAAACCTGAACACAGCATTGAAAACCCGGACTGTCCGGGTCAATTCTGGACAGGTGGCAACCCTACTTCTGCCTGCTCCTCCACTACTACCGCCGGCTTGTGTACCGAACCCGGCCTGTTATACCACCAATGTGCCTGCCGCTTCAGCTGCGGGACTCCGAGCCTGATCCCAGATCGTGACACTGTATTGGGCATTGTAGGGACACCTTTACTGCCCCCTCAATCCCTCTTTTCCCCCTCTACAATAACCAGAGCCACATAATGCTAATGAATTGGCTGAAGATGAAGACTACACCGGAGCACCCATCAGACGTAGAGGCGCCCCCGAGGTCATCTCTAATCTACATGTATTGGGGGCTGTGCAAACCCCTTTGCCGTCCCCACAGCATGCTAATTCATAGGAAGAGCACCTCTCCATCAGATACAACGAGACACGGAGGACAACATAAGATATTTTTTTTAGATATAATGTTCTGGGTGCTGTAGAGCCTCGGTTCTCAACTGGTGGGTCGCGACCCCTTGTTCGGCGGGTCGTCGCGTGCCTTCCACTTTTGTAGGCGAGAGGCTCCTCTGCCTCCCCCTGGCGCAGCGCTGTCAGTTCTCACGTCGAGCAGCCATTCAAAATATGCCGCCCGGCGCCGAGTGTCAGCTTGAGGCGGGATGGGGGCTGTGGCCGCGAGGGAGCTCCACCCATACACGCATTGCTCACAGCTCCCTCGCATGTCCTGTAGAGGTGCCTGGACCGGAGTGACGTCACATTCCAGCTCCCAGCTCGGGTTGCCAACTGTCCAGGATTCACCCGGACAGTCCTGGTTTTGAATGCTGTGTCCGGGTTTCATGGCAGCAGACAGGGGGCAACTAAAATTAGGATAGGGGCTACTGAACCCCCCCCCCCCCACTGAAAACAGTCTCAACTGTGATATTTACATATGACTACGCCACCGCTCATTCTCCCCCAAAAATGTCCGCGCCTTGCTTGAAGGTTCGGGTTTTGCTTGAAGAAAAGGTGGCGACCCCACAGACACAGCATGCCAATCGATATCCACCAGACACAGGCGCCTCAACTACACACACAGAGTCTTTATCCTCATTATTATGTCCCCAGGGTTGTCGCTGCCCTGCGTATAGGCGTCTTCTCTCAGACAGTATCTTGTCTGTGGCTGGGCTACGGAGGATGTGAAATCCGGGGAGAGCAGACAACATGACAAGTGGAGATGTCCTCCTAACACCCCGCCAGTGATGACTGACACCCAGCTCAGCGCCGCCTCCTACAGGCTGACTACAGTATGACAACTACGGATTATTATATACACCGAGTGGCCGGATTATTATATACACCGAGCGGCCGGATTATTATATACACCGAGTGGCCGGATTATTATATACACCGAGCGGCCGGATTATTATATACACACCCCCCTGCTATTCCCAGACACAGCACTGTGTACCTAAGAGTCGCTCCGCTGTCCACATCTGGGTGTTACATGTCACACGCGTGTGTCACGTTGTTTTGGCTCCCACATTTAATTTAGCCGACGGCAAAGTAAAGAATCCTCCGGCTCTTCACCCGCGATGTGCGATGCTGCGCTGCCCCTTTAAACCCAAAGATGACTCCAAAGTCACGTCATCTTATGAAGGAAACAATGGCCGTTCTGCTGGACTCTGTTCCGGGGACTCCGCGTGTACGCCGAAGCTGACCCGAAGTTCCAGTGTCTGCTCTTGCCGTGGTTGAACAGAACCCACCTGCCACTCAGATGTTATAATGACCTCAATGGGGAGATACTTCAGGAGGAAGGGGGCACAAGGCGGAGGCGCAGACTCTGTACCGGGAATGGCGGCCGTCTGAGATCTTCAGTGACGAGTGGTTCCCGAAAACGATCACATTAACCTGACCCCCAATAGAGCCCATAGTCCCGTGTCCCTACCACAGCCTGAGACCCAGCGGCGTAACAATCGCCATAGCGACGCAGCCCGGCCGCTATGGGGCCCGGGCACAGGGGGGCCCGGCCTGGGTCGCTGTGGAATCTCGGGGTGCTGGCTGTCACCGACGCAGAGGGGGGAACGTTCCAGCCAGCAGATGCGGCAGAAGAGGCGTCTGCAGTGAAGGAGGAGGCGGGGCCCCGCCTAAGAGCAATGGCATAACTAGCAATCACGGGGGGCCCCATACTAAATTTTGCTATGGGGCCCTGTGATTTCTAGTTACGCCCCTGCCTAGACCCCCTCAGCTTGAGAAGTCAGGTGACCTAACGATGTGTTTTTTGGCTTGTGGACATAAAACGGAGCAACTGGAGGAAACCACCGAAAGACTATACAAACTCCAAGCAGATAAGAGCCCCGGCGGGAACTAAACTCAGACCAAGACCACCGAACCGGTGAAGCTTCAACAGAAAGCCCGGTACCCACTTCTGTATGTCTCCCCATCACATGTACAACGTGCACTACTCACCCCATCGTGTTCTCGCCATGCACCACTCACCCCATCGTGTTCTCACCATGCACCACTCACCCCATCGTGTTCTCCCCATGCACCACTCACCCCATCGTGTTCTCACCATGCACCACTCACCCCATCGTGTTCTCCCCATGCACTACTCACCCCAACCTGTTCCTCCCCTGCCCTACCTCCCCCCATCGTGTTCTCGCCATGCACTACTCACCCCATCGTGCTCTCGCCATGCACTACTCACCCCATCGTGTTCTCGCCATGCACTACCTCACCCCATCGTGTTCTCGCCATGCATCACTCACCCCATCGTGTTCTTGCCATGCACTACCTCACCCCATCGTGTTCTCGCCATGCACTACTCACCCCATCGTGTTCTCGCCATGCACTACTCACCCCATCGTGTTCTCGCCATGCCCTACTCACCCCATCGTGTTCTCGCCATGCACTACCTCACCCCATCGTGTTCTCGCCATGCACCACTCACCCCATCGGGTTAGTTTCTCGGCCAGCGAAGTGTAGACTTGACTCATTAGCAGGATGAGGACCAGGTTGACCACAGTGCTGCTGATATTGGCGATGTTACCAGCCTGGCAATACAGAACGCAGAGACACTTTGTTAGAACAACGATTAAGGGGGAGGAGCCTACCAGTGCCAATCAATCGGGGGATTTCAGTCTGGGGCGATGGGGCAATGTGCACATGTATGGGATTCGCAGGTATCTGACAATGACACATTCAGCCATAACCTATTCATTATATTTTACTGGCACCTCGCACCCTCATGTGAGCAGCAGGGCCGGATTCCCGGCAAGGCCACCGAGGCCCGGCCCCGGGGCGGCACTGAGGAGAGGGGCGGCACACGTTTGAAGTCACCCGACGCCCCGGAACATGGAGTTCCCGGGCGCGGTAATTTATTTTCTACATTTAGCCCTCCTTTGCACAAGCCGGGCTAAATGTAGAACAACAATTTTAAACAGAGGGTCCTCACCCAGCATTTCCTCCCGGACCTCGCAGAGGACAGAACACTCCAGCTCCTTATGAATTGGGACAAAATTTGCTTCTCACAAAAAGACAACAAAATAAAAGTAACAAGGTGCGGATTGATACAAAAAAAGTGCCACTTAAAGGAGAACTACGAGGCGAGTGATAATCACTCCTCGTCATAGTTCGGGGCGACGCGTCACAATGAGACTGTCACAGGTCGGCTCAGTAGATCGGGAACACATACCTGCGTTCGCTCACCTCTCGATCCTGTCCCCGCAGAGAGCCGTGACTGTCACTTACAGCTCCCTGCAGGGATTCCCCCCTC
>NW_017308962.1:30744-31144 GCF_000935625.1 Nanorana parkeri
GGGAAAGGATCACATGGAGAGGACGCGGTCATCACAGGGTACGGTGACATATCAGAGGAAAGTCTCGCTGGTGATTCCCCAATTGTTCCGGCATTTGCTGCACCCTCATATCAGAGTCACCCCCAAAAAACAAATCCTGGAGCCAAGCGTAACCCTCAAGAAGCCAGCGAAGAGCCCTAGAGCCTCACCATGACCACCATCACCATGGATCCGGTAATGATTCGGGACAGACGATCCTTCTTTGGGAAGTACGGTTCTTTCACCCCCGTCACCGGGTTCTGCTCCATCTGCGGAGCCGTCGCCGCAAATTCTGGCCGCGGGGGCTCCTGGACACGCACGCAGGGGAGAAAGTCGCATCAGACACACTCAGGTTATAAACAGTCGTAGAGCCTTCGCTTCC
>NW_017308962.1:31174-32838 GCF_000935625.1 Nanorana parkeri
CGGGAACACTCGGAGAACCTGAATGGGTCACCTGACAATGGTTGGCTTGGATCGGCCAGCCAGGACCAACGTGCTGATTGTTGTTCTGACCCACTTGAGGTCCCCCAATAGCTATGCGTGACTCCGGGTCGATGAGCCTCACCTCCTCCTCCTGGAAGTCCATGCAGTCCCAATGATGGGCCAAGGTGGCGTTCTTCCTCTTCCAGTACTCCAGGAAGGAGACGGCCCAGAAGGACATGAAGATGCTGAAGAAGACCGTCCCCGGGTGGTCAAAGAGATACCCGACCTGGAAGATGGAAGTCATGGTGAGCGGAGGCCCCTCATTGGACGGCCCGTTACACAGGACTCCACCCACCTTCGCCATGGGGCAGGTCTCCGAGATGAACCACGTCTTACACGTGTCACACAGGGGGCACATCAGGAAGTCCCTCCCACTCTCACAGACTTGCTGCCTGCCGGGTACAAGATAGTACAAGTCAGCCACCTTCTGGCCTGCTCAGCGTGTGGGAGCCAGACAAGACATGACGGGGGACCCAGGGGCCCCTCACACTCACGCGGCTGTGTTACTCCCCATGGTCAGGAGGCCGGAAACAAAGACGCCGGTTCCAACAACGGCAGCTGGGAGGAGCCAGGCCGTGTAGAAACCTGGAGAGGAAAACAGGACCAGAATGACTTCAGGAGATCTTCCTCCTCGGATACCGTCATCATCATCAGAGGCCGTCCGACCACCGACAGGGGGACGCGTTTCACAGGCCAAGGCCACCGACGGGGTCGCATTTCACAGGCCTTGGCCACCGACAGGGGGTCGCGTTTCACAGGCCATGGCCACCGACAGGGGGTCGCGTTTCACAGGCCGTGGCCACCGACAGGGGGACGCGTTTCACAGGCCGTGGCCACCGACAGGGGGACGCGTTTCACATACACACTGATCATAAACAGAGTTGCGTACGTACCCAGCCAGGCGAAGTATATGGCGACCTTTTCTCCAAAATACTCCCGTATGTGGTCCAGCGGCTGATATTTGTACCATTGTGACCACCGCGCCCAGTACTGGTAGAGGATCTGACGAGGGTTCAGGCTCTCCAGGGCCACCTCATACTCCGGCATCTCATAGGGCCCCTGAGACAAACGGAGGAAGTCCATTACACAATGCACACTCCGAGCCCCGCCCCTTCGCATCCAAATCACCTGACCTCATCAAAGGGCCACACGTCATGAATACAGTGTGTGAGACGGGACATTCCACATGAGGTGGTCAGAGACGGGGTATACGGGGTTGGGGTATACGGGGACAGGATGTTCGGGTAAAGGTTATCCACTAGTGATGAGACTGGAAGGATGACACAATCCTCCAATCAGGAGTGACTACACGCTACATGTGTGTGACGGTCCCTCCGGCCACACCCACCTCTGTAGTTTGGAGCGGCGGAAGGCGCATGTGTAGTAGTCCAGCGGCTTGTTGGGGACGTGTTGGTACATGGGGTTGGGGAGGCGGAGCCTCTGGAGGAACCGAGGGGAGGAGCCCTCACCTTCTCGCACAGAAGCCCCGCCTTCAGCAGGTTGCGGTGGAAACGCCTCCGGTGGCTCTCGTTGGCCTCTTTCCTCCTGGCTCTGCGTCGCTGCTCCCGCTCCGCCTGCGCCGACGTCTTCAGCTTGTGCTTCCT
>NW_017308962.1:32935-36072 GCF_000935625.1 Nanorana parkeri
GCGTATGGCACCCGGGGGTACTCCCACCGGGACTGCTACCTGCCAATGGTATATCTGTCCATCCAGTCCTGAGATTTAAAACCGCTCTGTCACACAGCACGGCCCTCTCTGGGCGGCAATCTTTTTCTCTGCTGCACAGGTCTTGCCCCTCCCCCAGCTTGCGATTGGACAATTAAAAAGGAGAAGCAGCAGACTGCTGACCTCATCACTCCCAGTGCCGCTGCTCCTTGTGCTGCTTCTCCCTCTTCCCAATCTGAGCTCTGCTGTACCCCGGGGCTGCACTGTGGGGACTCTCAGGGGGCCCGATACCCGCTCACGGCTTGTCTATATAGGAAGGGCACTTTGGCCGTTCCTCATTGGTTGGGAGCTGTCACCTGATTCCCGCCTCTGCGCTCACTTCCTGGATTGAGGAATCGTTACTTTGTATCTATTTCATGTTCATTAACATACAATGTGAGGCGGCGGTTTCCTGTCCGGCGCGACGCCGATCTTACCGATGGGGGTCTTGCCGTCCTTGAAGGTGTTTCCGGGGGGCTCCGGCCCGTACAGATCTGTACACGGGATGTATATGGGGTCCTCGTCGTACTCGTCCCCGTACTGCAGGCAGAGCACACGGGGGGAGAATTTGTATAGAGATCAGTCCACAATGGTGCCGGGCCCAGCGAGGACACAATGGTGCCGGGCCCAGCGGGGGCACAATGGTGGTACAATGGTGCCGGGCCCAGCGGGGGCACAATGGTGGTACAATGGTGCCGGGCCCAGCGAGGACACAATGGTGCCGGGCCCAGCGGGGGCACAATGGACATCTTCATCCGCCTCATCCTGACAGCTCAGATGCCGCCATGGCTTGTTAACCCAAATAGCGAGACAGCGAATCACGCGGCTGCAAAATCGGAACCAGACGAGGTCATGAATGTGAGATCCCGGGCCACAGGTACCCAACCCGGGCAATTCCTACCCGGAGGGGGCCACTGATGACAGGGGACCTTTACATGAGGTCTGAGGAGCAGCACTGAAGGGGGCCACTGATGACAGGTCCCCTTTATATGACTGAAGGGAAGGACGGAGGTCAGATAGAAGACTGAAGGGAAGGACGGAGGTCAGATAGAAGACTGAAGGGGAGGACGGAGGTCAGATAGAAGACTGAAGGGGAGGACGGAGGTCAGATAGAAGACTGGAGGGAAGGATGGAGGTCAGATAGAAGAATGAAGGGGTGGACGGAGGTCAGATAGAAGACTGAT
Organism: Nanorana parkeri; assembly: GCF_000935625.1. Classification (NCBI taxonomy): domain Eukaryota; kingdom Metazoa; phylum Chordata; class Amphibia; order Anura; family Dicroglossidae; genus Nanorana; species Nanorana parkeri. The sequence continues at coordinate 34,177 of NW_017308962.1, forward strand.
AGGGAGGACGGAGGTCATATAGAAGACTGGAGGGAAGGACGGAGGTCAGATAGAAGACTGATAGGGAGGACGGAGGTCATATAGAAGACTGAAGGGAAGGATGGAGGTCAGATAGAAGACTGAAAGGAGGAAGGGGGGTCATATAGAAGACTGAAGGGAAGGATGGAGGTCAGATAGAAGACTGAATGGAGGACGGAGGTCATATAGAAGACTGGAGGGAAGGACGGAGGTCAGATAGAAGACTGAAGTGGAGGACGGAGGTCAGATAGAAGACTGAAGGGGAGGACGGAGGTCAGACAGAAGACTGAAGGGAAGGACGGAGGTCAGATAGAAGACTGAAGGGGAGGACGGAGGTCAGATAGAAGACTGAAGGGAAGGACGGAGGTCAGATAGAAGACTGAAGGGAAGGATAGAGGTCAGATAGAAGACTGAAGGGAAGGACGGAGGTCAGATAGAAGACTGAAGGGAAGGACGGAGGTCAGATAGAAGACTGAAGGGGAGGACGGAGGTCAGATAGAAGACTGAAGGGGAGGACGGAGGTCAGATAGAAGACTGATGGAGGTACAATGATGAGAAATGTACAAGGACCAATAGGACGGTCCGGGTCCATAAAGTTTGTTTCTTCATCCGAGGTTCCTCCAGTGTTTGGTGGTCACCATGTGGCCGGGGAACCTCCTTAGAATCACACTAATGTTCCAACACTCCAAAAAAACAAAATACAAGAACATTTCCAGATCCAGAACCACTCTCGGGGCCAATATGGAACATGTTCTGATGGCCCACATGGAGCCCCCAGTACCAGCTGAGCATCATCGGGATCCCTCAGGGTCCCCCGTTACTGACGCCTTCCGAGGGCTCTAGAGAGACCCGCCTAATAAAGTGTCCATGGTGTGTCTATGGAAAAAGGACTCTTCAACCAGAATAAGTGCTACCCCCCTCCTCCCCCCTCCCATATTGGGTTTGGGGGAACCGTTGGCCACCATCAATGACTCCGGAACCTCTCTGGGCCTTCTACTCCACTATAGACGTAGAGCCATTGACCTTCGATGGAGAAATCCTCGGCCCGCAGTGCTCAGTTCTCGGAGAACTCTAATCTGCCGCTCTATAGGGCGACCTCGGAAAAGAAGGGGCTGCTTACCAAAATTTTCCCGGGGGAGGGACGCTTGGTGACCCAACAGATGACCCATCAGGTGACCCATCAGGTGACCCAACAGGTGGCCCATCAGGTGACCCAACAGGTGACCCATCAGGTGACCCAACAGATGACCCAACAGGTGACCCATCAGATGACCCAACAGATGATCCATCAGATGACCCAACAGGTGACCCAACAGATGACCCAACAGATGATCCATCAGGTGACCAAACAGGTGACCCAACAGATGACCCAACAGGTTACCCATCAGGTGACCCAACAGGTGACCCAACAGGTGACCCATCAGATGACCCAACAGATGATCAATCAGGTGACCCAACAGATGACCCATCAGGTGACCCAACAGATGACCCATCAGGTGACCAAACAGATGACCCAACAGGTTACCCATCAGGTGACCCATCAGGTGACCCAACAGATGATCCATCAGATGACCCAACAGGTGACCCAACAGATGACCCATCAGGTGACCCAACAGATGACCCAACAGGTGACCAATCAGGTGACCCATCAGATGACCCATCAGGTGACCCAACAGGTGACCCAACAGGTGACCCATCAGGTGACCTATATACAGTGATGAGGACGTTGGGTTTGGCCTGACCATCTGGAACGCGGATGGATCTCCTGGAAAGACCCCGGAGGTCATCGTGTCCAAACTTTCCCTCTACGAAATCTTGTGTGATGATGGCGGACGTCTCCCCAATTTTCATCTTGCCGTGTGGTTCCCGCTCGGGGTC
>NW_017308962.1:36204-36672 GCF_000935625.1 Nanorana parkeri
TGCGAGACATCGACATGTGCGCCGCGTGCCGGCAGCGTGCAACGCGGAAACCGGCGCGGCAGCATTTTTATTCACGGGATTCATTCTGGAATTTTGTCTCCGATCCAAAAAATGTTTCATGCCGATGAAGGATAAGGACATCAGAAGAAAGGAATCCAATGAAAACATTTCACGGGGGCAATTATCTCATTCCTCCGGGCCGGCTCCGCCACGTGACGCCCCGGCATAAATTGGCCTCCCCGGCAGCGCCGGCACCTCACTCTTCCCGGAGACTCGCCACACGCGCACACACACACTCTCTCGCCATGATCTGCTTCCTGGTCCACATCCTGGGCATCCTCTCCGGGGCCATCGGCATGATCCTCACCTGGGTGGTCACCTTCCTCCCGCAGTGGCGGCTGGTGGTCCTGGCGGAGAACAACGGCTTCGTGGTGGAGGGCGGCCGCGTGGACGGCGAGTGGCTGAGCC
>NW_017308962.1:36772-39243 GCF_000935625.1 Nanorana parkeri
ATGGAGGAAAGATCCGAGCTGGGACTTGTAGTTCCTCCGACGTCTCCATCCCGTGTGAAGGTTTTTGCGAGATGATTGACATTCCGACCAATCGGGAGCCGCGAACTTCAATGTATCCGAATGTTTCCCGTCTGTAACTATTGTATTTATTTCATGTTGAAGTCTGATGAGATTTATAGTTTTATGAGGAATAAAGGCGACAAAGAGCGCAGTGGGCGGAGTCATCTCCATGATTGTCAAAAAAAATGTCTTATTCTCGGTATCTGTTCTTACTCTGTATGTATGGACTCTGCACAGTACCACTTCCCTTGTCCTGTATGCCGGGTGTCATTCTCGGTATCTGTTCTTATTCTGTATGTATGGACTCTGCACAGTACCACTTCCCTTGTCCTGTATGCCGGGTGTCATTCTCGGTATCTGTTCTTACTCTGTATGGACTCTGCACAGTACCACTTCTCTGGTCCTGTATGCCGGGTGTCATTCTCAGTATCTGTCCTTATTCTGTATGTATGGACTCTGCACAGTACCACTTCCCTTGTCCTGTATCCCGGGTGTCATTCTCGGTATCTGTTCTTATTCTGTATGTATGGACCCTGCACAGTACCACTTCCCTTGTCCTGTATCCCGGGTGTCATTCTCGGTATCTGTTCTTATTCTGTATGTATGGACCCTGCACAGTACCACTTCTCTTGTCCTGTATGCCGGGTGTCATTCTCGGTATCTGTTCTTATTCTGTATGTATGGACCCTGCACAGTACCACTTCTCTGGTCCTGTATGCCGGGTGTCATTCTCGCTATCTGTTCTTATTCTGTATGTACGGACTCTGCACAGTACCACTTCCCTTGTCATGTAAGCCGGGTGTCATTCTCAGTATCTGTTCTTATTCTGTATGTACGGACTCTGCACAGTACCACTTCTCATTCTCGGTATCTGATATAATGGATGGAGAGCGGTATGTATGTCATGTGACTGATGTCAGGTCATTGGGGTGGAGGATGAACCCCATTATATACAATGTGGGGGCTCCCAGTACAGAGGACACGGTGTCACCGGGACAGGAAGTGGCGGTAATCTCTGTTGTGGGGACACAGACATCAATATACATGACAGATGACTCCTCCCCCACACACACACACACACACTGTACAGATCGGATTTGATCAGTTTATTGGTTGATTTCTGGTCACATGACGGCGTAGGGAGGCGACATCGCTCCCCTCAGGTCACAGAATCCGAATATCTGAATTAAGAACTGTCTGAGCTGCTTCGTACCGGCCAATCAGATTCTCCCCCTCCGTCTATATCATGAGGGGACACGAGGAGGCGGAGACTTCTGGGGGGGGTCTCCCTCGGTTGGCGGAAAAAATAAAAATGGCGTACATGAACTGGTCGAATCTGCCGAGGAGTTAAGGATCGAGCCGCCATGTATGGAGGGGGGGAGGGGACAAACATGGCGCCTGTCGTGGGGGTCACATGACATCGGGCCAAACCAATCATAGAGGGGAGAGTGCTGCACACGTGCGTCAGCTGACGGAGATGATCAGATTGGCCAATCCTCCCCCCGCAGCACAGATCATGTGACCACATGCCATGGTCAGCACTGGAGGGAGCCGGAAGCGTGCTTGTGTACTGCTGTGCGATTGGTGTTTTCAGTGCTAGGCTCCGCCTCCTCCCATAATCGGAAGAGCTGGAGGAGGGGCTTATAAATCTCTGACGCATCCTCTTTATGGGCGGAGTGTCGCTCCCCCAACAACCAATCAGATTCAGACTTCCTCTGACAACCAGCAGAAGGAGAGTCTGAATCCGATTGGTCGCAGTGATGCGGCGCGGCCCGTCCCTCCCTCCGGCATCAGGTGGGTGAATCCGGATCGATCCCGGAATGGCGGAACGTTCACAGAATAGGATACTTGGTGCCGATCACAACGCGCGCCGCGTCCTCCTCCGGGCTCAGCGTGCGGGAAATCAGCGGCGGGACGTCCTCAAACGACGAGCGGTCAGTGAAGGAGAAGAGGAAGAGCGCGGCGTCAGCCTTCTCCTTACAGGCCTGCGGGGGAAGGGAAGAGCTCAGGTCATGGAATAAGGGAGGGGAAGAGAAGGGAGGGGAAGAGAAGGGAGGGGAAGAGAAGGGAAGGGAGGGGAAGAGAAGGGAAGGGCTGGATACAGACAAAGTGGAGGTATCTTCTAACTCCTCTTCAAGCCCCTCCCTCCCCTCCCTTGTCCCGCCCCCGCAGAGCCCAGCCTTCCACCATTAGGGAGGTTCTATAGGTGGAGGGGGAGGGGCTCTGGTGACACGCAAGGGACAGATCATGGGGGACACTACGCGGTGACACGTACCAGCAATATGTGATCGAACTTCTTCAGCGCCGACTCGCCACAATCCCAGAACTGGAAGCAGAAGATGAAGGGGCGCTGGCTGTGGCGGGGGCGGACCGGCCAGAACACGCGGGAGGTCTGGATTCCTGGCGGGAGA
>NW_017308962.1:39567-44316 GCF_000935625.1 Nanorana parkeri
CACGAGAGACGGAACATTCTACACATGAAATAATCACTGGATCGGCAGAATTGCTGGAGCCGGCGGCGCCGAGACCGATCCATCGGAGATCCCGGGACAGATACCGAAATCACACCTGATATGGCACCAACATCATCTGTGGCGCCGTACAAAGGACGCTGCGACAATGCCATTGAAGTTCCGGAGCGAGGACATTGACTGGGCCGAAGAAAAGGGAACGGGGGAGGGGTCGGGTTTTGCAGCGATCGGATACTTCCAGGAAAACGTGTCCGGAGGGGAGTACAACATCCTATAAATGACATTTTACACAACATGGCGGTTCCGGTTACATCTCACCCGTTGTCTCGTGGTGCATGCTGGGAACCTCCAATCCGCACAGTTTGGCGATCAGGGCCGTCTTCCCGACTCCGCTTTTCCCGCAGACGAAAATTTTGTAGCTGGCGATGTCGGAGGGGAGCTGCGGAGGCAACACGGGCTGCTCTATGAGACCTGGGGGGGAGAGAATCTCATCAGTGACGTCATACACGCATCATTCTGACGTCATACAGATATCAAGAGCGCAGGTACAGAGCTCAGCAGCGGGTGACAAGTGAAAGGAGAGGTCATGATATCATATGACCGGCAGAGGGCAGCACGTGACAGCCAGGAATATAACAAGCTGCGATTACAGCAAATGACCAGCAGATGGCGGTGTCGGCATTTAGCGAGGTGTAATGACAGTAGAGCGGCCAACAGATGGCGCTGTGCACACAGAAATTATAAAACGTAATGAAAGCGAATAGAGCCACCAGGGGGCGCTGTGTGCATACAGAGAGGTGTAATGACAGCGTAGCGGCCTCCAGAGGGCGCTGTGTACCTACAGAGAGGTGTAATGACAGCGGAGCGGCCTCCAGAGGGCGCTGTGGCATACAGAGGTGTAATGACAGCGGAGCGGCCACCAGAGGGCGATGTGTACATACAGAGAGGTGTAATGACAGCGGAGCGGCCACCAGAGGGCGATGTGTACATACAGAGAGGTGTAATGACAGCGGAGCGGCCACCAGAGGGCGATGTGTACATACAGAGAGGTGTAATGACAGCAGAGCTGCCACCAGAGGGCGCCGTGTGCATACAGAGAGGTGTAATGACAACGGAGCGGCTACAAGAGGGCGCCGTGTGCATACAGAGAGGTGTAATGACAGCGGAGCGGCCACCAGAGGGCGCTGTGGCATACAGAGGTGTAATGACAGCGGAGCGGCCACCAGAGGGCGATGTGTACATACACAAATAACAAAAACCTATGACAGCAAATGGAGCCACCAGAAGGCGCTGGGTACCTATAAACAGGGGTGTAATAACAGCGGCGTGGCCACTAGGTGATGCTGTGTAAACACAGGGGTGTAATGACAGTACAGCAGTCGGCAGGTGGCGCTGTGTGAACACAGATGTTTAACGACAGAGAAGCGGTTGACAGGTGGCGCTGTGGATGCGGCAGGTTCGGTATTTCCGCCGCTCTGGCGGACAGACACGTGACTCACCGAACAGCCGTCGCTTCCTCTTCCGTAGGATGCAGTTTAGATAATCTTTCCCCTCCGCGCTCTGCTGCCAGTCGGCAATGATCAGGCTCCCGGGTTTGGGGATAGAGGCTTGATGCATGGCGTCTCCTAGCAGCAGCACTTCCGGGTAGGTCGCAGTCTGATGACGTCAAGAAGACAATCATGAGACCGTCGGCAAGACCACGCCCACTCTCCAATATCCATTAGGCTTAACCCTTCCCTCTCCTGTGTGCTGATTGGAAGCAGAGGCACAAATTGGGGGATATTAAACCCTCCCCCGGGCCCCATATCACCAGAACTCCGGGGTCACCTTATAGAACAGCTACATTCAATAAATGGACCCCAAATATTAGATATCACATGTCAGAGAGGTGTAATGACAGCAGAGCTGCCACCAGAGGGCGCCGTGTGCATACAGAGAGGTGTAATGACAACGGAGCGGCTACAAGAGGGCGCCGTGTGCATACAGAGAGGTGTAATGACAGCGGAGCGGCCACCAGAGGGCGCTGTGGCATACAGAGGTGTAATGACAGCGGAGCGGCCACCAGAGGGCGATGTGTACATACACAAATAACAAAAACCTATGACAGCAAATGGAGCCACCAGAAGGCGCTGGGTACCTATAAACAGGGGTGTAATAACAGCGGCGTGGCCACTAGGTGATGCTGTGTAAACACAGGGGTGTAATGACAGTACAGCAGTCGGCAGGTGGCGCTGTGTGAACACAGATGTTTAACGACAGAGAAGCGGTTGACAGGTGGCGCTGTGGATGCGGCAGGTTCGGTATTTCCGCCGCTCTGGCGGACAGACACGTGACTCACCGAACAGCCGTCGCTTCCTCTTCCGTAGGATGCAGTTTAGATAATCTTTCCCCTCCGCGCTCTGCTGCCAGTCGGCAATGATCAGGCTCCCGGGTTTGGGGATAGAGGCTTGATGCATGGCGTCTCCTAGCAGCAGCACTTCCGGGTAGGTCGCAGTCTGATGACGTCAAGAAGACAATCATGAGACCGTCGGCAAGACCACGCCCACTCTCCAATATCCATTAGGCTTAACCCTTCCCTCTCCTGTGTGCTGATTGGAAGCAGAGGCACAAATTGGGGGATATTAAACCCTCCCCCGGGCCCCATATCACCAGAACTCCGGGGTCACCTTATAGAACAGCTACATTCAATAAATGGACCCCAAATATTAGATATCACATGTCTATAGGTGGGGGGCAGAGCCAGCACCTGCTGAGCCACAATCCGGGATGGGGGTATCTGCATGGAGGAGGCACTTGGGTGGGGGATGGTGATACTGACTAAAACAGGATTACAGGCTGCATGGGGGAAGTATGAGGAGGTGGCATGGAGAATGTTGGTTAGCAGGCTGCAAGGAGGAGGTACTGTGGGGGCCAAGGTGCATGGAGGATGGTCCTTCCTCTGCAGAGGTCAGGACCTGGTAAAATCTTGGTGAACTCTGACCCTTGGCGTGGGGCTATTTCTGCCCTGCAAGGGTTAAGTGCTCATTTTGGCCTAGAGTGTTAAATTAAGATATAGCCACTTGATCCTCAGTCCCATCTGGCTGCTAGACCAGGGCCTGCAGCCTCTCTCCCCCTGTGCTCCAGCAATCTTCACATGCAATAGACTGTATTAGACATGATCCTTAGACCGACAGCGAGGAGGGGGGGCAAGGCTGCAGGGACCGGTCTAACAGCCAGCTGGCTGCAGGGTTCAGGTATCTTCATTTTACACACTAGACAGAAACATGCACCTAACCCTTCCAATGCCGGGGGAGCCCCACTGCATAGGTTTTATTCTGCCTGGAGTTCTTCCTTAAAGGAGAGCTCCTCCTTCACAGAACATATGTTCCACAAAACCCTGTTATCTAACATCTTATGGCAGCCAATAGCACTCAAGGCTCTGATTCCATTACCTGCCCCCAAGCACACAATGGTGAGCTATTCCTACAGCGCTGTCTGTGCCCCTCCCAGCAGAGGGATTCTCTGTCTGTGCCCCTCCCACCAGTGGGATTCTCTGCAGCACTGTCTGTGCCCCTCCCACCAGAAGGATTCTCTGTCTGTGCCCCTCCCACCAGATGGATTCCATGCAGCACTGTCTGTGCCCCTCCCACAAGAGGGATTCCCAGCAGCGCTGTCTGTGCCCCTCCCACAAGAGGGATTCTCTGCAGCGCTGTCTGTGCCCCTCCCACAAGAGGGATTCCCTGCAGCGCTGTCTGTGCCCCTCCCACAAGAGGAATTCCCTGCAGCGCTGTCTGTGCCCCTCCCACAAGAGGGATTCTCTGCAGCGCTGTGTGCCCCTCCCACAAGAGGGATTCTCTGCAGCGCTGTGTGCCCCTCCCACGAGTGGGATTCCCTGCAGCGCCATCTTTGCCCCTCCCACCAGTGGGATTCCCTGCAGCACTCTGTGCCCCTCCCACAAAGCCATGATGAAGGTTTCAGTCTTGCCGCTGTGGGGAACAACAAGGTAGTAAACTTTTGTCCCACAAAAAGAGAGGAATGAAATGTATGTACACCAACGCTAGAAGTCTGGCAAATAAAATAGAGGAGCTTGAAATTAGGTTAATTGAAGAGGACTTCGACATAGTGGGTATAGCGGAAACCTGGCTGGACAGCACGCATGACTGGGCTACTAATATAGAGGGGTATAACCTGTTTAGGAGGGACAGAGGTGGGAGAAGAGGGGGGGGTGTTTGCATTTACGTAAAAAATAATCTATATGTGCATATAAGGGACGATATCACGTCAAATAATGGGGAAGACGTGGAAACTCTATGGCTGGAGCTAGATATGACGGACGCTAGCCGTAAACTTCTCGTGGGTATTTGCTATAAACCTCCAAATATAGGGGAAGAGGGAGAAGTCAATCTTCACTCACAGATAGGAATAGCTGGGAGAGAGGGCAATGTAGTCGTGATGGGTGACTTCAATTACCCAGACATAAATTGGGCCAATGGAACTTCGGGTTCGGCAAAGGCGGGGCGATTTCTAAACATGTTGCGCGACAATTTCATGGACCAGATGGTGGAGACTCCTACCAGAAAAAATGCCATATTAGATCTAATTGTCACTAATAATGCCGAGCTGATCGAGGATATTGTAATTGGGGAGTCATTGGGTAATAGTGATCACAATGTGATTACTTTTAATATTGAACACAGAAAAGGGAAGTGTACTGGAAGGACTAGAACCCTAAACTTCAGAAGGGCCAACTTT
>NW_017308962.1:51577-52156 GCF_000935625.1 Nanorana parkeri
TTAAGTGACGGTAATATACAGGGGTACAGGTAATATACAGGGGTACAGGTAACATACAGGGGTAAGGGTAATATACAGGGGTACAGGTAATATACAGGGGTACAGGTAACATACAGGGGTACAGGTAACATACAGGGGTACAGGTACTCCTAGAATGAGATCCTAATAGGTTGGACTTGATGGACTAATGTCTTTATTCAACCTCAAATACTATGTAACTATGTACCCCACTCTGTATATTTTACATTATGTAGAGCCCGTGGTGGGAAGTGACGCCACGATTTGGGCGGCGGCGGATGGAGGGGAAATGTTGGCGCAGAGATCTCACCACAACCACGAAGAAAAGGGGCATGCGGCTGAACACGTTACCGTCCCCCATAAATCCCCCCCGTGACCAAGACATAAGATCTCTGCGACCACCATGAATTCCCCCGACTGTAGTCTGCGAGGAAACAGACACTTCGGAGGGTGTTGATGTCCTGCGTCCCCTCCGCAGCACTTAGTGGTACCTCCCTCCGAGTCATCATGTGTCCTGCTGTGATGTAAATGTCAGAGGGAGGAACCATTGAGAACTGCAGG
>NW_017308962.1:52204-53090 GCF_000935625.1 Nanorana parkeri
GGACAAAAGATCAAAACTCCCCAACTTTTCCAGCTGGGGATCTGGTATGAGCGGGGAGAAAGCTCCGGGGTCACCCCATCATCTCCCAGACATGTCTGCTAGTATTTTGGATGAAAACAGCCTTTAAATGCAAAATCATCATCAGATCGGAGCCAATTATAAAGCATGTACCCCCCTAAAGTGGGGGTCCCCTCCCCTTTGTACCCCCAGAAATGAGACACGGAGCCAGAACTTGTGAAACACTTTCGTATAATAGTTTAATCGTGTCTGTTAGTGGGGAGGTGAAAATCTACCCTGGCAGAGCCACTCCATACAGCCGTTGGCACCACTACCCCAGGCCGATCAGTCACATCACTTAGCTGGCAGGTCAATGAGTCTCCACCAAAGCCCGTGGACGTTGTCACCTCTGATCTGCAGTTTCGATCACTGTGCTCCCTCTAGGGCCAGGCAGTTATATTCTCCCGCATAGCAAATCCATCAGTCCAGCACTAGAGGGAGGCAGTGCCTTGTGGTAGTCCCTAGTCCTGGACCAGTAGCCCCCTCCACTGCTCTAAGTGCTACCAGAGGCTGACAAAGCTACAAGCCCACCAGCCGCCATGACACGGTTTTCTCAGACACTTGGGAGGTCCCGGAACCCACAATGCCTGCTCTACCCCTTCATGAGAACCTCGGGCCTACCGGGAGCGGGGGGCAATGCCTGCTCCAGCCCTTCATGAGAACCTCGGACCTACCGGGAATGGGGGGGCAATGCCTGCTCCAGCCCTTCATGAGAACCTCGGACCTACCGGGAGCGGGGGGCAATGCCTGCTCCAGCCCTTCATGAGAACCTCGGACCTACCGGGAATGGGGGGGCAATGCCTGCTCCAGCCCTTCATGAGAACCTCGG
>NW_017308962.1:56607-57511 GCF_000935625.1 Nanorana parkeri
ATCTACCCTGGCAGAGCCACTCCATACAGCCGTTGGCACCACTACCCCAGGCCGATCAGTCACATCACTTAGCTGGCAGGTCAATGAGTCTCCACCAAAGCCCGTGGACGTTGTCACCTCTGATCTGCAGTTTCGATCACTGTGCTCCCTCTAGGGCCAGGCAGTTATATTCTCCCGCATAGCAAATCCATCAGTCCAGCACTAGAGGGAGGCAGTGCCTTGTGGTAGTCCCTAGTCCTGGACCAGTAGCCCCCTCCACTGCTCTAAGTGCTACCAGAGGCTGACAAAGCTACAAGCCCACCAGCCGCCATGACACGGTTTTCTCAGACACTTGGGAGGTCCCGGAACCCACAATGCCTGCTCTACCCCTTCATGAGAACCTCGGGCCTACCGGGAGCGGGGGGCAATGCCTGCTCCAGCCCTTCATGAGAACCTCGGACCTACCGGGAATGGGGGGGCAATGCCTGCTCCAGCCCTTCATGAGAACCTCGGGCCTACCGGGAGCGGGGGCAATGCATGCTCTACCCCTTCACGAGAACCTCGGGGGTAATGCCTGCTCTACGCCTTCATGAGAACCTCGGGCCTACCGGCAATGAGGGGGAAATGTCTGCACTACCCCTTCATGAGAACCTCTGGCCTATCCGGGAGCGGGGGGCAATGCCTGCTCTACCCCTTCATGAGAACCTCGGGCCTACCGGGGGCAATGCCTGCTCTACCCCTTCATGAGAACCTCAGGCCTACCGGGAGCGGGGGCAATGCCTGCTCTACCCCTTCATGAGAACCTCGGGCCTACCGGGAGCGGGGGGCAATGCCTGCTCTACCCCTTCATGAGAACCTCGGGCCTACCGGGAGCGGGGGGCAATGCCTGCTCTACCCCTTCATGAGAACCTCGGGCCTACCGGGA
>NW_017308962.1:58234-59231 GCF_000935625.1 Nanorana parkeri
CTCGGTCCGACCGGGGGCGGGGGGCAATGCCTGCTCTACCCCTTCATGAGAACCTCGGGCCTACCGGGAATGGGGGGGCAATGCCTGCTCCAGCCCTTCATGAGAACCTCGGGCCTACCGGGAGCGGGGGCAATGCATGCTCTACCCCTTCACGAGAACCTCGGGCCTACCGGGAATGGGGGGGAAATGTCTGCTCTACCCCTTCATGAGAACCTCGGGCCTACCGGGGGCGGGGGCAAAAAGCTTTTAAAGGAAAATCTCTTAGCTGGAGGAACAGCAAGATTCAAAGTCACACCAGCCAAGCAAGCTCTACGGCCCGGTTTTGGGGGCCCTCGGTAGCGCCTTTGCCGAGTCAACAGCTTTGCAATAAGGTTGCAGGGACTCCCGGCAGACATCGGAGACGTGACCAGGTTAAAAAAGCTGGACGGGCTTGCCTAAAAGTCAAAGCGGCCATCTTACCGGCTCATTTCAGGAATCCCGGGACGAAACCACAAAAAGGGTCAAGTAGTGTAAAATGGGTAAAGAAGGAATTTGGGAAGTCGGGGGAGGGGGCGGGATGTTTCCCGCTTAACAGTCCGATGTCCATATTATCTTTTGGCTCGGACAAAATACAAGGCGTTGGTTTTGGGGTAATATTTGACGTTCTGCTTTTTGTCCATGAGACCCCCGAAAATGATGAGCTCCCCTCGACCCTGAACCACGGTGTGTAAGCTGGTTTCGGGGGGGCCGACCACAGAACTGTTGCTGAAGAGCTTCCATTTTACCCGGCAGCGTTCCCGGGTGTCCTGAATGTCCAGTGCGTACATCTGCATGGGTTTGCAGTTCATGCTTTGATATAAGGGTTTCCCCACGTTGAGGGACTGGGGCGGGTGATGTGCGAGGCGGCGGGCGATAGGCGGGAGGGAGTGGCCGTCGCCCTGGGCCGGGACCGGACGGGCAGATGCCGCTTCGGCTCCACTGCTGGGTGAAACCGGGGAGGGGGGGGGGGGGGGGGTGA
>NW_017308962.1:59298-59671 GCF_000935625.1 Nanorana parkeri
GCTCGGACAGCTTCTAGGCCCCGGCGAAGTGCTCCTGGTGAGACGGCAGCGGATAAGGTGGCAGAGATGGGAGGGGGGGTGTGAGCTCCGTTGATCTGCTCTGGGGGGTTCCTGGCCAAAGTCTCCACGTCTAAGTCCCCCCGCTTCCACGTGTAATCTCCCGCCCCGAGGCACAGCTCCTTCTGTTCCGGCAGCGACCCCCAGCGGGCGGGCAGAGGATGAGCAGCTTTGTGGGCACAGACCTCGGGGGCAGGGGGGGAGATGACGTGCAGGGGGCTGTCCACAGTTGTCGCCGGAGAGACGCTCCCCCCATTCAGGATAGGAGACAGGCTGCCTTCCCGCGATCCACTGGCCGCCTGCCCTGGGGCCCGCG
>NW_017308962.1:59994-60251 GCF_000935625.1 Nanorana parkeri
GCCTCAGGGTTCCCCAGCGGCCATTCACACACGGGGCCTCATCCGGCGCCCTGACAGGCGAATGCGAGCGGAATTCCCGCGGCTCTGGAGCCAGGGAAGGTGGCGTGGCGCTGATCGGAGACGGGCGAGAGTTCAAGCTTGGGCTGAGGGGAGCGCGGCCGCTGGGCGCTTGGCTGAAGACCACCACGCATTGGCCAACCTGCAAGAAAGAAAAAAATGGGGCTCATTCACCAAGAAAGGCTTCAAATGACGTATGA
>NW_017308962.1:60792-61807 GCF_000935625.1 Nanorana parkeri
CCACCACTCGGCAACCAGGAGGAGATGTAAAAAGGTGAATTATTCTTCTATAGTCTTATAAGCAAATTATTTCACACGTTTTATAGTCAGATGATCAACAAAAAGAAAGGACACCTGGAGTTACCCCGTCACGGGCAGGAACATGCATGCAGATTGAGGTCACTTCCAGAGCCCCCAGAAGCTGCAGCACTGAGCGAATATCCAGCCCAGGCCCACCCACCGCTGAGAAGACAAAGTCCAGAACACTCAGCTTGTCAGGGTCTCCTGTGTTCTGGAAGAAACATTAAACTACATAGGAAGCCGGAGGTGCCAATGCTCGGTGGTAATGACAGGTACACTTTAAAGGTGTCCAGCTCCTTCAATATTAATGTACTCAATACAAAGAACCTCCTCTCATTCTAGGCCATGTGGGCCAGCCGGTGCAGAGATGACAGAACACCGATGCACCTTCCCAACCTTCCTGCAGGTGGTGCTATAGGCAGAGACCTGCGAGAACCTCCTCTCCCTCCATAGACTACCACAATCTCCATGACTCACCCTACAGGCCGGGTGACACCACAGCTCCGGCGCTCCATGCTCCTCATTCTCCACCTTCAGCTGCTGCCAGGTCCAGGGGGTCGTGTCCATGTGGAGGAGCCAGGCGTCTTTAAAGAGCTGCCAGAGGACAGAATAATAATAAAAGGGATATTAATCTTGGCTACCCACAGACTACGGTGATTCCGTACATTTCCATCCGTTACCGAAGAACATCCCAGAACATGTTTAACCTCTTGCCGTCCGCCCGTAGTAAAAAAACGGACGGACGGCACTGCAGCATCTGCGGGTTGCCGTCTCCAGACGGCAATTTTTTTCTGCTCGCGCGCGCCCCCTAGCGGGCACGCACGGGCAGAAAAGACCCGCGCTAAATGCACACACCCGTTACCGGGTGTTTCACATATAGGCGATCGGCGGGTCCATAGCCGATCGCCTATATGTGCTCGTTCGCGGCAGACCCCCCCCCCCCCCCCCCCCCCCC
>NW_017308962.1:62380-73332 GCF_000935625.1 Nanorana parkeri
AAAAAAAAAATAATAAATAAAAAAAAGAAAAGTAACACATAAAAAAATAAAATAAAATAAAAGCCACATATAAAAAAAGGGGAAAAAACCCCCCAAAATGTTTAACTCCCCCACCCCACGTTTACGCGCCTATAAACGTAAATACGCGTCCGGTGCCCCAGCGCGCAAAAATTACAATTGCGCTACACATGTTACATATCGCCGCGAACGTCGCAGTGAGAGCAATCATTTTAGGGCCATCAATCACTGATAACACTAAACTGATGAGCGGTAACAGCTTTTAAAGCGTCGCCTATGGCCAATTTTGGGTATTATCGTTTTTTGAGGTTTCGCGCGCGCACGCAATTTTAAGGCTTGACATGTTTAGTGTCTTTTTACCCGACGTGACCCCATCTTTTATATTTTACCAAAAAATTGGGTAATAATAAATGTTTTATCATTTAATATAGGGGAAACTGTTTTTTTTTTTTAAATTTCGGTAATTTTTCCTTAATATAGTAAAAAAATAAAACCCCCAGTGGTGAATAAATACCACCAAAAGAAAGCTCTATCTGTCCCCAAAAAAGGGTATAAAATTCATTTCAGTACAGCGCTGCATGACGGAATAAATGTCAGTTAAAGTACCGTGGCGCTGAATACTGAAAAATGGCCTGGATGGGAAGGGGGTTTAACACCGCGGATGTCAACTGGTTAAAGGTAACGTGCCGAACCCAATGCCCAAATACACTGAACCCCTCACACGGAACCAACCCGATCCCTAGCAATACACATAATAAAATCCCTAAATTATGAAAGATTGGTTACAATATTACTCCTTTTATACTCAACACTCACCTCATCCAGATGTGGGGATCCTCTATGCCAGGGATGGCCAGACTCCGCCCCTCCAGCTGCGGTGGAACTACAAATCCCATGATGCATCTCTCTCCGGGAGTCATGTCTGTGGCTGTGAGAATCTTGCAAAGCCTCATGGGATTCGTAGTTCCACCCACAGCTGGAGGGCCGGCCACCCCTGCTCCATGCAGACAGCATGCCGAGGTCCCAGCACCAGAATGAATGGCTGTGTCACTACTCTTGCTGGTGCACAGCGTGGCCGGGCAGCTGAAAGGACGACGAGATGGAGCCCACAGAAGACGACACTTCGTGTGTACGGACTGGCTCAGCATTTCCCCATTTAATGTCCGGATATTCTCTGCAGAGTAACAATGTCACTCCAGTAAAAGAATAGACACCGGCACTGCAAAGAAAGTTCAGTGCGTGTTTATTGACGTACTAGATGCACTCTATACAACGTTTCGGGGTCTCACAGGATCCCCTTCATCAGGCAAACAAGTGATAAGTATGAACGCTGGCCATCGGCTAGCCTGGATTTGTGGGAGGAGCCTGTGCCTTTAAAAAGGAGAACTACAAGGTCAGGGCTTTTCCCCATAGTTCTCCTTAGGGTAACAAACTAGCGTCCTCCTGTCACCCTAGGCTCAGTATATAGGGAGCTGCAGCTCGCGGTATGCTGAGACGCCGCAGCTGAAGCGGATCCCGACAATTATGCCGGGATCCGCCCAGCTGCGTGACTGACAGCTGGCTCTGCCTATCTAGAGGCAGAGCCAGCTGTACCCGCCCCCTCCCCCGTCCTTTCCGCCAGTCAGCGCCTGGAGGATCGAAGCGGAGAATCCAGCCCCTCCCCTGTCAAGGAGAGAGAGCAGCAGTGAGCGGTCTTTATTACAGGAGGGGGCGGAGACAAGACCAGTCACCCTGCACAAGGAGAGAGAGCCGCAGTGAGCGGTCTTTATTACAGGAGGGGGCGGAGACAAGACCAGTCACCCTGTACAAGGAGAGAGAGCAGCAGTGACTGGTCTGTATTACAGGAGGGGGCGGAGACAAGACCAGTCACCCTGCACAAGGAGAGAGAAGAGCAGTGAGCGGTCTTTATTACAGGAGGGGGCGGAGACAAGACCAGTCACCCTGCACAAGGAGAGAGAAGAGCAGTGACCGGTCTTTATTACAGGAAGCTCCAGGTCTCACCTTGTATTACTGCACAGATCTGGAAGAAATACAAAGCTCAGCAAGATCCAAGAAGAATACACAGGACTCCTGTATGAGGACAATGTCCCGGAGTTGAGCAGTAAGTAGCCCCGAGGCATTGTGGGGCATTACATGTCATCATGTTTTCATCACACGTGGCACGACTGTGCGTGTGGGTGGGAGAGGTATCAGTGTCTACTCACAGCATTTGGTCCTCCGCAGCCGCCCAGGATGAGAATGGTCTCGCCGTCGATAACAATCTGGGAGGAGGAGGAAGAGGAAGCCGTTAGGACAGACAGACGAAGGAATAAAATGTAACTGAAGTGTGAACAGGAAGCGGAGAAGCAGCAGACGGGGCCGTGGGAGGATCTGCATGCGGCTTTGCAGGAGACCCTTTGCGATGCTCGGGGTTCTCTCCCTTGTCGGGCGTCTCAGATCAGCCGAGGCAGCAAGGCATGCTGGGAGCCGGACGCCTGTCATAAGATGAGGGACTGTTACCTGAGACTGTCCTCCCCGGGGGAAAGGGCACGGCCCAGAAATAGCCGGCTTGGACCACGACCACTGCTCCATATCGAGGGCCCAGACGTCGTTGCTCCTGCGGAAGAGATGAAGACTGTTATAGGAGCGCGTTGCTGTACAAGTCGCCGATACAATGAGAAGGAAGATCACTAATCTGCTCCGACCAGAGAGAACGCAGGCGAGCTCGTCCTCCTCTCTGCAGTGCACAGAAAAGAAGGGACAGCGGGTCCTGGAGACATACGGGGGAGGGGGATAGAGCGGATCAGCACCGCTACGGCAGGGGAGAAGTACAAAATAACTCACATCTGCCGAGACCCGAGAGAGCCCCCGAAAACGATCATCTTGTCTCCAATAACGCAGGAGGAGTGGCCGGCCATGGGTGGAGGACCGTGCGTGGTGACTATGCAGTTCCACCTGTAGGAGACAGAAAAAGTCCTCGGATAAATACGACAAATCATATGACTTGTTCCTCTATAATGTCCCGCAGATTACTCAAGAATCCATAGACAAGCAGACAGGAAGATGGCGGGACGACGGAGGAAGCGTCAGATAGAGCGGAGGAGGAAGCAGCGTGCCAGGTCAGAGAGAGCGGAGGAGGAAGCAGCGTGCCTGGTCAGAGAGAGCGGAGGAGGAAGCAGCGTGCCTGGTCAGAGAGAGCGGAGGAGGAGGCAGCGTGACTGGTCAGAGAGCGGAAGAGGAGGCAGCGTGCCTGGTCAGAGAGAGCGGAGGAGGAGGCAGCGTGACTGGTCAGAGAGAGCGGAGGAGGAAGCAGCGTGCCTGGTCAGAGAGAGCGGAGGAGGAAGCAGCGTGCCTGGTCAGAGAGAGCGGAGGAGGAAGCAGCGTGCCTGGTCAGAGAGAGCGGAGGAGGAAGCAGCGTGCCTGGTCAGAGAGAGCGGAGGAGGAAGCAGCGTGCCTGGTCAGAGAGAGCGGAGGAGGAAGCAGCGTGCCTGGTCAGAGAGAGCGGAGGAGGAAGCAGCGTGCCTGGTCAGAGAGAGCGGAGGAGGAAGCAGCGTGCCTGGTCAGAGAGAGCGGAGGAGGAAGCAGCGTGCCTGGTCAGAGAGAGCGGAGGAGGAAGCAGCGTGCCTGGTCAGAGAGAGCGGAGGAGGAAGCAGCGTGCCTGGTCAGAGAGAGCGGAGGAGGAAGCAGCGTGCCTGGTCAGAGAGAGCGGAGGAGGAAGCAGCGTGCCTGGTCAGAGAGAGCGGAGGAGGAAGCAGCGTGCCTGGTCAGAGAGAGCGGAGGAGGAAGCAGCGTGCCTGGTCAGAGAGAGCGGAGGAGGAAGCAGCGTGCCTGGTCAGAGAGAGCGGAGGAGGAAGCAGCGTGCCTGGTCAGAGAGAGCGGAGGAGGAAGCAGCGTGCCTGGTCAGAGAGAGCGGAGGAGGAAGCAGCGTGCCTGGTCAGAGAGAGCGGAGGAGGAAGCAGCGTGCCTGGTCAGAGAGAGCGGAGGAGGAAGCAGCGTGCCTGGTCAGAGAGAGCGGAGGAGGAAGCAGCGTGCCTGGTCAGAGAGAGCGGAGGAGGAAGCAGCGTGCCTGGTCAGAGAGAGCGGAGGAGGAAGCAGCGTGCCTGGTCAGAGAGAGCGGAGGAGGAAGCAGCGTGCCTGGTCAGAGAGAGCGGAGGAGGAAGCAGCGTGCCTGGTCAGAGAGAGCGGAGGAGGAAGCAGCGTGCCTGGTCAGAGAGAGCGGAGGAGGAAGCAGCGTGCCTGGTCAGAGAGAGCGGAGGAGGAAGCAGCGTGCCTGGTCAGAGAGAGCGGAGGAGGAAGCAGCGTGCCTGGTCAGAGAGAGCGGAGGAGGAAGCAGCGTGCCTGGTCAGAGAGAGCGGAGGAGGAAGCAGCGTGCCTGGTCAGAGAGAGCGGAGGAGGAAGCAGCGTGCCTGGTCAGAGAGAGCGGAGGAGGAAGCAGCGTGCCTGGTCAGAGAGAGCGGAGGAGGAAGCAGCGTGCCTGGTCAGAGAGAGCGGAGGAGGAAGCAGCGTGCCTGGTCAGAGAGAGCGGAGGAGGAAGCAGCGTGCCTGGTCAGAGAGAGCGGAGGAGGAAGCAGCGTGCCTGGTCAGAGAGAGCGGAGGAGGAAGCAGCGTGCCTGGTCAGAGAGAGCGGAGGAGGAAGCAGCGTGCCTGGTCAGAGAGAGCGGAGGAGGAAGCAGCGTGCCTGGTCAGAGAGAGCGGAGGAGGAAGCAGCGTGCCTGGTCAGAGAGAGCGGAGGAGGAAGCAGCGTGCCTGGTCAGAGAGAGCGGAGGAGGAAGCAGCGTGCCTGGTCAGAGAGAGCGGAGGAGGAAGCAGCGTGCCTGGTCAGAGAGAGCGGAGGAGGAAGCAGCGTGCCTGGTCAGAGAGAGCGGAGGAGGAAGCAGCGTGCCTGGTCAGAGAGAGCGGAGGAGGAAGCAGCGTGCCTGGTCAGAGAGAGCGGAGGAGGAAGCAGCGTGCCTGGTCAGAGAGAGCGGAGGAGGAAGCAGCGTGCCTGGTCAGAGAGAGCGGAGGAGGAAGCAGCGTGCCTGGTCAGAGAGAGCGGAGGAGGAAGCAGCGTGCCTGGTCAGAGAGAGCGGAGGAGGAAGCAGCGTGCCTGGTCAGAGAGAGCGGAGGAGGAAGCAGCGTGCCTGGTCAGAGAGAGCGGAGGAGGAAGCAGCGTGCCTGGTCAGAGAGAGCGGAGGAGGAAGCAGCGTGCCTGGTCAGAGAGAGCGGAGGAGGAAGCAGCGTGCCTGGTCAGAGAGAGCGGAGGAGGAAGCAGCGTGCCTGGTCAGAGAGAGCGGAGGAGGAAGCAGCGTGCCTGGTCAGAGAGAGCGGAGGAGGAAGCAGCGTGCCTGGTCAGAGAGAGCGGAGGAGGAAGCAGCGTGCCTGGTCAGAGAGAGCGGAGGAGGAAGCAGCGTGCCTGGTCAGAGAGAGCGGAGGAGGAAGCAGCGTGCCTGGTCAGAGAGAGCGGAGGAGGAAGCAGCGTGCCTGGTCAGAGAGAGCGGAGGAGGAAGCAGCGTGCCTGGTCAGAGAGAGCGGAGGAGGAAGCAGCGTGCCTGGTCAGAGAGAGCGGAGGAGGAAGCAGCGTGCCTGGTCAGAGAGAGCGGAGGAGGAAGCAGCGTGCCTGGTCAGAGAGAGCGGAGGAGGAAGCAGCGTGCCTGGTCAGAGAGAGCGGAGGAGGAAGCAGCGTGCCTGGTCAGAGAGAGCGGAGGAGGAAGCAGCGTGCCTGGTCAGAGAGAGCGGAGGAGGAAGCAGCGTGCCTGGTCAGAGAGAGCGGAGGAGGAAGCAGCGTGCCTGGTCAGAGAGAGCGGAGGAGGAAGCAGCGTGCCTGGTCAGAGAGAGCGGAGGAGGAAGCAGCGTGCCTGGTCAGAGAGAGCGGAGGAGGAAGCAGCGTGCCTGGTCAGAGAGAGCGGAGGAGGAAGCAGCGTGCCTGGTCAGAGAGAGCGGAGGAGGAAGCAGCGTGCCTGGTCAGAGAGAGCGGAGGAGGAAGCAGCGTGCCTGGTCAGAGAGAGCGGAGGAGGAAGCAGCGTGCCTGGTCAGAGAGAGCGGAGGAGGAAGCAGCGTGCCTGGTCAGAGAGAGCGGAGGAGGAAGCAGCGTGCCTGGTCAGAGAGAGCGGAGGAGGAAGCAGCGTGCCTGGTCAGAGAGAGCGGAGGAGGAAGCAGCGTGCCTGGTCAGAGAGAGCGGAGGAGGAAGCAGCGTGCCTGGTCAGAGAGAGCGGAGGAGGAAGCAGCGTGCCTGGTCAGAGAGAGCGGAGGAGGAAGCAGCGTGCCTGGTCAGAGAGAGCGGAGGAGGAAGCAGCGTGCCTGGTCAGAGAGAGCGGAGGAGGAAGCAGCGTGCCTGGTCAGAGAGAGCGGAGGAGGAAGCAGCGTGCCTGGTCAGAGAGAGCGGAGGAGGAAGCAGCGTGCCTGGTCAGAGAGAGCGGAGGAGGAAGCAGCGTGCCTGGTCAGAGAGAGCGGAGGAGGAAGCAGCGTGCCTGGTCAGAGAGAGCGGAGGAGGAAGCAGCGTGCCTGGTCAGAGAGAGCGGAGGAGGAAGCAGCGTGCCTGGTCAGAGAGAGCGGAGGAGGAAGCAGCGTGCCTGGTCAGAGAGAGCGGAGGAGGAAGCAGCGTGCCTGGTCAGAGAGAGCGGAGGAGGAAGCAGCGTGCCTGGTCAGAGAGAGCGGAGGAGGAAGCAGCGTGCCTGGTCAGAGAGAGCGGAGGAGGAAGCAGCGTGCCTGGTCAGAGAGAGCGGAGGAGGAAGCAGCGTGCCTGGTCAGAGAGAGCGGAGGAGGAAGCAGCGTGCCTGGTCAGAGAGAGCGGAGGAGGAAGCAGCGTGCCTGGTCAGAGAGAGCGGAGGAGGAAGCAGCGTGCCTGGTCAGAGAGAGCGGAGGAGGAAGCAGCGTGCCTGGTCAGAGAGAGCGGAGGAGGAAGCAGCGTGCCTGGTCAGAGAGAGCGGAGGAGGAAGCAGCGTGCCTGGTCAGAGAGAGCGGAGGAGGAAGCAGCGTGCCTGGTCAGAGAGAGCGGAGGAGGAAGCAGCGTGCCTGGTCAGAGAGAGCGGAGGAGGAAGCAGC
Organism: Nanorana parkeri; assembly: GCF_000935625.1. Lineage (NCBI taxonomy): Eukaryota > Metazoa > Chordata > Amphibia > Anura > Dicroglossidae > Nanorana > Nanorana parkeri. The sequence goes on from NW_017308962.1 coordinate 69,398, forward strand.
GTGCCTGGTCAGAGAGAGCGGAGGAGGAAGCAGCGTGCCTGGTCAGAGAGAGCGGAGGAGGAAGCAGCGTGCCTGGTCAGAGAGAGCGGAGGAGGAAGCAGCGTGCCTGGTCAGAGAGAGCGGAGGAGGAAGCAGCGTGCCTGGTCAGAGAGAGCGGAGGAGGAAGCAGCGTGCCTGGTCAGAGAGAGCGGAGGAGGAAGCAGCGTGCCTGGTCAGAGAGAGCGGAGGAGGAAGCAGCGTGCCTGGTCAGAGAGAGCGGAGGAGGAAGCAGCGTGCCTGGTCAGAGAGAGCGGAGGAGGAAGCAGCGTGCCTGGTCAGAGAGAGCGGAGGAGGAAGCAGCGTGCCTGGTCAGAGAGAGCGGAGGAGGAAGCAGCGTGCCTGGTCAGAGAGCGCGGAGGAGGAAGCAGCGTGCCTGGTCAGAGAGAGCGGAGGAGGAAGCAGCGTGCCTGGTCAGAGAGAGCGGAGGAGGAAGCGGCGCTGACTGAGAGAAGAGAATGCGTCTCGGCTCAGATTATAGGTTGGCCTGACTGAAGGGGGCTGAAAGTTGTGTTAAGAAGGTTTCAGGGGCAGGAAAGTGGTAAACAGTGTATGCAAACAGCCCCCGAGATGGGGAGAGGTGGGGGGGAAGATGAAGCATGATATACGCATATAATGCACCTTCAGGGGGACACATTGTGGGGATGAGGACTGTAGGGACTGAGCTGCGATCCCGGTCAGGGAGGATTATACACAGAAGCGACAGGCTGGGGAAGGCTCAGACATTGTACACGGAGGACGCCGGGCCGCGTACACGCAACATACATGGAACATACGCGCACAGCATCTGTATTACCAGTTCTTAGACGGCGAGTACGTGTGGATCTCATCGAAAAATCGCTCCGGCTGATGTAAGGGGTACGGGCTGGGGCGAGTCCAACCGCCAAACAGAACCAGCAGCTCCTTGTAGACAACCAGCGTGGCCCCGGCCTTGGGAGAGGGGTAGGAACCTGTGAGCCACCCCCTCCACATACACATTCACCCAGGCAAGGTGATACACCGCCACCCCCTCCACATACACATTCACCCAGGCAAGGTGATACACCGCCACCCCCTCCACATACACATTCACCCAGGCAAGGTGATACACCGCCACCCCCTCCACATACACATTCACCCAGGCAAGGTGATACACCACTACCCCCTCCACACATACACATTCAACCGGGCAGGACTGGAGTCACTGGTCCCAGAAGATTCCCAGCAGCACACTCCAGGACCAAGGGGTCCATTTGGCCCCTGTACAATGCGTGAGTTCACCAGGTCCGCAGTGACCCCTGACCCCGTACAAAGCGTCAGGCCCGGCATGAACACGCGCACATTGTTCAGCCTGTAGGGTGACATCTGCTCCGGGGGACAGGATACGCCACTTCCTGGAGACTCCGTACCACAGAGCAGGATTTCCCGCACTCCCCTCCCCGGTGAAAGGCGATTCCGGGGATTCTCATGGAGACGCCTCCGAGTCCAGACGCCGGCACAGCACCGAAGAAGCCCCAACAAGACACCTGCCAGGTGCCCCCTGTGGCCGGGGTTCTCTCATTGCCGTGTCACAGTGACACCTGAGCACATGTTAGAACACGGGCCATCTGGGCATTCTTCCAGGCTGAATGAGCTCATCCATGAGAAGCTGCCTGTGGCCCTGTCCTAGGAGGAGAGAGCAGGGTGGGATGGTGGCAGGGGCCCCTCCCGTGGGATACCTCGGTGCAGCACATTCTCAGGGTACAAGCTGGGAATTCCCATTACTGGAGGAGAGGAGAATGCAGAGCGGCTCCGGGATCAGGAGAGGCAGATAGTTGTCTTCTCATGGCGGCACATGTTCCCGCAGGCTCAGCCCACTGACATGTCTGTATATGGAAGCAGTGCAGAGACTCAGCTACATTGGCCCCGGGAATACATTGGGGTCCTCAGCTGGGGGCGCTGCAAGAATGTCACTCCTCAAACATGTGACCAGCATTGTGGTAAAAGGACCTAACCCCCCCCAAAATTAGGGTGTCTTTGCTGGTCAGTTCACTCCAGAGCCAAGCAGGCCGAGTACCCTCTACACACTGCGTGAGGATACAATCTGCTCCCCTGCAGATACCCGGTACTTCCAGATATGGCCGAGCAGGTGACCCCATTACATATATGGATGGCTAAGCAGGTGACCCGTCCCAGGTATGGGGGGGGAGCAGGTGACCCTTCCCAGGTATGGGGGAGCATGTGACCCATTATTCCAAGGTATGGGGGGGAGCAGGTGACCCTTCCCAGGTATGGGGGAGCAGGTGACCCTTCCCAGATATGGGGGAGCAGGTGACCCTTCCCAGATATGGGGGAGCAGGTGACCCTTCCCAGATATGGGGGAGCAGGTGACCCTTCCCAGATATGGGGGAGCAGGTGACCCTTCCCAGATATGGGGGAGCAGGTGACCCTTCCCAGATATGGGGGAGCAGGTGACCCTTCCCAGATATGGGGGAGCAGGTGACCCTTCCCAGATATGGGGGAGCAGGTGACCCTTCCCAGATATGGGGGAGCAGGTGACCCTTCCCAGATATGGGGGAGCAGGTGACCCTTCCCAGATATGGGGGAGCAGGTGACCCTTCCCAGATATGGGGGAGCAGGTGACCCTTCCCAGATATGGGGGAGCAGGTGACCCTTCCCAGATATGGGGGAGCAGGTGACCCTTCCCAGATATGGGGGAGCAGGTGACCCTTCCCAGATATGGGGGAGCAGGTGACCCTTCCCAGATATGGGGGAGCAGGTGACCCTTCCCAGATATGGGGGAGCAGGTGACCCTTCCCAGATATGGGGGAGCAGGTGACCCTTCCCAGATATGGGGGAGCAGGTGACCCTTCCCAGATATGGGGGAGCAGGTGACCCTTCCCAGATATGGGGGAGCAGGTGACCCTTCCCAGATATGGGGGAGCAGGTGACCCTTCCCAGATATGGGGGAGCAGGTGACCCTTCCCAGATATGGGGGAGCAGGTGACCCTTCCCAGATATGGGGGAGCAGGTGACCCTTCCCAGATATGGGGGAGCAGGTGACCCTTCCCAGATATGGGGGAGCAGGTGACCCTTCCCAGATATGGGGGAGCAGGTGACCCTTCCCAGATATGGGGGAGCAGGTGACCCTTCCCAGATATGGGGGAGCAGGTGACCCTTCCCAGATATGGGGGAGCAGGTGACCCTTCCCAGATATGGGGGAGCAGGTGACCCTTCCCAGATATGGGGGAGCAGGTGACCCTTCCCAGATATGGGGGAGCAGGTGACCCTTCCCAGATATGGGGGAGCAGGTGACCCTTCCCAGATATGGGGGAGCAGGTGACCCTTCCCAGATATGGGGGAGCAGGTGACCCTTCCCAGATATGGGGGAGCAGGTGACCCTTCCCAGATATGGGGGAGCAGGTGACCCTTCCCAGGTATGGGGGGAGCAGGTGACCCTTCCCAGGTATGGGGAAGTATGTCACATGATGAGAGGCGGAGGTGCTGGTATCATAACAGCTGCAGATCATCCAATGTAACCTCAGATTCTCCTCATCTGACAATATCACATGACCAGCCTGATGCACCATCTGCAGGAAAGCTCCCCAATTCCCCCCAGCACGGTGACGCAGTATAGTCCGCGGTAACAATTCACTCACCGGAGGCCAAAGGTCGGATCCACTCCTTGCTATTCAGGTCGAGCCGCCACAGATCATTGAACGCCGCGTTACAGCTGCTCTGCGTGCAGCCGCCAAACACGTACATGGACTGGTTGGAGTCGTAGTAGCAAGCACCTGAGCGGGGAAACAAGAGTACACGTCATCCCCCATGCCATACAACGCGTCCACTGAAATGACTGGCCTAGCATTGTCCGAGATGGGTGGGACTTTCCCTGAGCAACACATTAGCTTTTCACATTTCAGTGAAAAAAAAAAAAAAAA
>NW_017308962.1:73428-74060 GCF_000935625.1 Nanorana parkeri
ATAAAAACAACCCACCCCCGCCCCCCCCCCCCTTTAGCTGATATTTTATTTCAGCAGGTGTTCATCAGGGATACCTGCAGCAGTGACCCCCACCTCTGCCCTGTGACAGGAAGGAGTGCATAGGAAGCACTCTGCAGACATCGGGCCTCGAGGACAGTGGCACGGAGCCCATACGAAGGACTGACCACTTCAGCCTGCTAGCAGCAGCACCACCCCCGAGGACTTTCATTTGTCACAGAACTTGAACTGGATCCAGACATCTGAGAAGCCGACATCGCTTTCCCTGCAACCGGGCAGACACGTGACGGTGACAGACGGCCGGAGTCGTCACGCCGTGACCTTACAAGGTGCTGCAATCTGCATCCAGGAGGAGCCGAGCATGTCTGCCTACACGGAGACTCCGGGGTCACGGCGGTGTCACTCATTTATCAGCACAGTCCGTCCCCGCAGCCGGCAACATCTGGAATCACATGTAAACATCTGCTCGGGACACGGTCCGGGGAGCCGGGAGCAGCCGTGGGCAGGGAATTAGATTTATTCACCTTTCTTTTGGCTTCTGCCGGGCACCACCTGGGCGAGGGCGGCACAGGCGAGGGCGGCACAGGCGAGGGCGGCACGGGCGAGGGCGGCAC
>NW_017308962.1:74321-79462 GCF_000935625.1 Nanorana parkeri
TTGTCCGCAAGAAGCGTCACTGCCCCCCCAACACACAGTACAGAAGGAAAGGGGGGGGAGGGGTGTGTGGGGGGGTTAGGGGTCATTTAATAAGCCCCCCCCTTACTGCCAGTGCAAGGTCCGCTTTAATTTGCTTTCAGCAGCTCTAAAGAGTCCAGGAAAGGTGCGCAGATCACAGCGAGCCCCTCCAGCAGGGGTCAGCAACCTCGGCACTCCGGATGTTGGGCAACTACAAGTCCCAAGAACCTGACAGCCCCCAGTTTGACTCCCAGACATATGATGAGATTTGTAGTTTCACCACAGCTGGAGTGCCAAAGGCTGCCGAACCCCGGCTCTAGCATGCCAGGGGATCTCCAGCAGCGGTCCCCTCTAACGTTGCATATGCTAAACATAACCCTCTGGTGATCTCAGGGGCCACGGCTGAGGCCCTTTCTATACCGCGTAGTCCCTACAATGTCACTTACTATGCGAGAAGCGCTGGGTGATGGGGGTCCCGGGATAAGGATACGTCCGGCTCTCCCATTGGATGTTCCCGTCTTGGACCGCTTTCATGAATCCGTGATAGCACTGATGAGCGACACCTAGTGGTAGAAGACAGACACGTCAGGGGGACACCGACCTACACACAGCCCCGGCCAACATTGCGGGACAAAGTATACCGCTGAACACCCGACCTCTTCTAGAAAATGCTCATTTCCTGGCATCAGTACCGTCTGCAAGTACAAAGCCCCCCCGAAGGTCCAAAGTGCTGAAAACGCTGGATCAGAATTACAGCATGGCGCCTGGCATGTTCAGCAATAGCGGCCTATGTATTTCCCTACATGCGTGTCACCTTCCGTGCACAGGACATCACGCCACCTCCGTGATACCAGGCAATCACTACTAAGGAGCAGACGGGCCGCCAGGTCATCAGCACCAGCCCATGTATCACTGTGTAGGAGGCCGGGCCTCTTGCAGCAGCACGTGGAGGCTGGAAGGCGATTATTTAGCGCAGACGCACAGATCGAAACGACGAATAATGTCAGACGGCTGTGATGGGGGCGGCTCCAGGGAGCAGAGTACATGCGTCTGAAAGGGGCTCCGGCTATACCATACGCGGCCATGCAGCCTGACCCCGGTCTTCCGCCTCACCCCGGACCCCCCCGCGGTCATCCGCCTCACCCCGGACCCACCCCGGACTCCCCCGAGGTCATCCGCCTCACCCCGGACTCCCCCGAGGTCATCCGCCTCACCCCGGACTCCCCCGAGGTCATCCGCCTCACCCCGGACTCCCCCGAGGTCATCCGCCTCACCCCGGACTCCCCCGAGGTCATCCGCCTCACCCCGGACTCCCCCGAGGTCATCCGCCTCACCCCGGACTCCCCCGAGGTCATCCGCCTCACCCCGGACTCCCCCGAGGTCATCCGCCTCACCCCGGACTCCCCCGAGGTCATCCGCCTCACCCCGGACTCCCCCGAGGTCATCCGCCTCACCCCGGACTCCCCCGAGGTCATCCGCCTCACCCCGGACTCCCCCGAGGTCATCCGCCTCACCCCGGACTCCCCCGAGGTCATCCGCCTCACCCCGGACTCCCCCGAGGTCATCCGCCTCACCCCGGACTCCCCCGAGGTCATCCGCCTCACCCCGGACTCCCCCGAGGTCATCCGCCTCACCCCGGACTCCCCCGAGGTCATCCGCCTCACCCCGGACTCCCCCGAGGTCATCCGCCTCACCCCGGACTCCCCCGAGGTCATCCGCCTCACCCCGGACTCCCCCGAGGTCATCCGCCTCACCCCGGACTCCCCCGAGGTCATCCGCCTCACCCCGGACTCCCCCGAGGTCATCCGCCTCACCCCGGACTCCCCCGAGGTCATCCGCCTCACCCCGGACTCCCCCGAGGTCATCCGCCTCACCCCGGACTCCCCCGAGGTCATCCGCCTCACCCCGGACTCCCCCGAGGTCATCCGCCTCACCCCGGACTCCCCCGAGGTCATCCGCCTCACCCCGGACTCCCCCGAGGTCATCCGCCTCACCCCGGACTCCCCCGAGGTCATCCGCCTCACCCCGGACTCCCCCGAGGTCATCCGCCTCACCCCGGACTCCCCCGAGGTCATCCGCCTCACCCCGGACTCCCCCGAGGTCATCCGCCTCACCCCGGACTCCCCCGAGGTCATCCGCCTCACCCCGGACTCCCCCGAGGTCATCCGCCTCACCCCGGACTCCCCCGAGGTCATCCGCCTCACCCCGGACTCCCCCGAGGTCATCCGCCTCACCCCGGACTCCCCCGAGGTCATCCGCCTCACCCCGGACTCCCCCGAGGTCATCCGCCTCACCCCGGACTCCCCCGAGGTCATCCGCCTCACCCCGGACTCCCCCGAGGTCATCCGCCTCACCCCGGACTCCCCCGAGGTCATCCGCCTCACCCCGGACTCCCCCGAGGTCATCCGCCTCACCCCGGACTCCCCCGAGGTCATCCGCCTCACCCCGGACTCCCCCGAGGTCATCCGCCTCACCCCGGACTCCCCCGAGGTCATCCGCCTCACCCCGGACTCCCCCGAGGTCATCCGCCTCACCCCGGACTCCCCCGAGGTCATCCGCCTCACCCCGGACTCCCCCGAGGTCATCCGCCTCACCCCGGACTCCCCCGAGGTCATCCGCCTCACCCCGGACTCCCCCGAGGTCATCCGCCTCACCCCGGACTCCCCCGAGGTCATCCGCCTCACCCCGGACTCCCCCGAGGTCATCCGCCTCACCCCGGACTCCCCCGAGGTCATCCGCCTCACCCCGGACTCCCCCGAGGTCATCCGCCTCACCCCGGACTCCCCCGAGGTCATCCGCCTCACCCCGGACTCCCCCGAGGTCATCCGCCTCACCCCGGACTCCCCCGAGGTCATCCGCCTCACCCCGGACTCCCCCGAGGTCATCCGCCTCACCCCGGACTCCCCCGAGGTCATCCGCCTCACCCCGGACTCCCCCGAGGTCATCCGCCTCACCCCGGACTCCCCCGAGGTCATCCGCCTCACCCCGGACTCCCCCGAGGTCATCCGCCTCACCCCGGACTCCCCCGAGGTCATCCGCCTCACCCCGGACTCCCCCGAGGTCATCCGCCTCACCCCGGACTCCCCCGAGGTCATCCGCCTCACCCCGGACTCCCCCGAGGTCATCCGCCTCACCCCGGACTCCCCCGAGGTCATCCGCCTCACCCCGGACTCCCCCGAGGTCATCCGCCTCACCCCGGACTCCCCCGAGGTCATCCGCCTCACCCCGGACTCCCCCGAGGTCATCCGCCTCACCCCGGACTCCCCCGAGGTCATCCGCCTCACCCCGGACTCCCCCGAGGTCATCCGCCTCACCCCGGACTCCCCCGAGGTCATCCGCCTCACCCCGGACTCCCCCGAGGTCATCCGCCTCACCCCGGACTCCCCCGAGGTCATCCGCCTCACCCCGGACTCCCCCGAGGTCATCCGCCTCACCCCGGACTCCCCCGAGGTCATCCGCCTCACCCCGGACTCCCCCGAGGTCATCCGCCTCACCCCGGACTCCCCCGAGGTCATCCGCCTCACCCCGGACTCCCCCGCGGTCATCCGCCTTGAAAATGGAGCTGAATGGTGAGCGGGAGAGCCGGCAGGCGAGGACTTGTAATAGATGAATAATGATAGCGCACACAACACTTCCCCCGCCTGAGCCGCACCGCCCCCTTCCCGAGAGGTACGAGCGCTCTAATTGGGCAATAAAGACCATTGATACATTCGCATACACCCGACCTTCAGCATGCCGGAGTTGTGCGTCAGTCTGACACTCGGATCTGTACAGTAACAGTCTTATTCACATAAGACAACCTGCAGTAACCCGTAGCAACCAACCAGCATGCTGACACAAGTCCCAGCACCGCCCCCTCCACCTACCTTTGATGAGCCGGTACCACTGCTTGCACACCAGCGCTGCGGTCTTATGTTCCTGGTAGGGGGACAGGAAGGACAGGATGTACTCCAGCACCTCCTCCGGCAGCTCGCACATCGATCGCTTGTGTTTGCTCAGCTCGGGCCGAGCGCGCAGCTCCACATCCTGCTCCATCGTCCCGCCTACTGCGTCCTCTGCATCCACGGCCATAAATGCGTCATCTTCACTCTCGGAGGAGCTGGCCATGGCATTCCACATGCGTCCTGAAAGAGGAAAATGGAACTTGAGCCATCGGAACATCTACCAGAGAAGACGCACATGTGAGAGCTGAACATTCACACTCAGCACCGGGCCCATGGGGGGACCATATAGTGAGGAGCACCCAGCATCGGGCCTATGGGGGGACAATATAGTGGGGAGCACACAGCACCAGGCCTACGGGAGGCAATATAGTGGGGAGCACACAGCACCGGGGCCATGGGGGGACAATATAGTGAGGAGCACCAAGCACCGGGCCCATGGGGGGACAATATAGTAAGGAGCACCCAGCACCGGGCCTATGGGGGGACAATATAGTGAGGAGCACCCAGCACCGGGCCTATGGGGGGCAATATAGTGAGGAGCACCCAGCACCGGGCCTATGGGGGGCAATATAGTGAGGAGCACCCAGCACCGGGCCTGTGGGGGGCAATATAGTGAGGAGCACACAGGACCAGGCATGTGGGGGGCAATATAGTGAGGAGCACACAGGACCAGGCCTGCGAGGGGACAATATAGTGAGGAGCACACAGGACCAGTCCTGCGAGGGGACAATATAGTGAGGAGCACACAGCACTAGGCCTGTGGGGGGACAATATAGTGAGGAGCACACAGGACCAGTCCTGCGAGGGGACAATATAGTGAGGAGCACACAGCACTAGGCCTGTGGGGGGACAATATAGTGAGGAGCACACAGGACCGGCCCCGATATCAGGACCACAGATCTCACACCAGCAATGGAGGATTTGATGTGAACTTCACATCTCAATAAAGTTACATCTGATACATTGAACACGTGACGAGCTGATTGATGATCACTGCAGCAGTTGCCGGTAGCAACCACACTGCAGCTCAGGAAAGGTGACACTCGGCTATAAACAAAGCACGGGTGACACGTCTCTTCCCCATAACGCAGCATTAATTGCAGAGGAGCGGCCGCCCTCCAGCTCACCGCAGAGCACGCCGGATCCGCCAACCAATATTTATCACCCACATTGAGGCTG
>NW_017308962.1:79964-80216 GCF_000935625.1 Nanorana parkeri
CCCCCCCCCCCCCCCCCCGCACAGGAGAGGAGACGCAGCACCACCATCCCCTCATATTCCTAAATCACAACAAATGTCCCCTAGAGAAGCCCCCCGACTCCCCAAAGACCAGTGTTCTGTGTACCCCGTGCCCAGCATAGTGATGTCATCAGTGACCGGCTGTCCAAGTATTACAAACCACCGGAGGCGGACGCGGGAGGCCCCCCCGAGCCCAGAGACACGGGGGGCTCGGAGTCCGCCAAGGCCAGACCC
>NW_017308962.1:80234-82156 GCF_000935625.1 Nanorana parkeri
GGGGTACAGGGGGGTCAGTATGAAGAGACAGTAGGCGGGGGGGGGTTTGTGTATAAAGAGACAGTCAGTGGGGGGCATAGACAGGGGTGTGTGTGTGTATAAAGAGACAGTCAGTCAGTGAAGAGACTGTCGGGGTCTCACCTGGGTCGGGCCGGTTCCTCTTCCTCACCGAGCCGCCATCTTCATCGGCATCCTGAGCGGCGACAGAAGAGGAAGGGCCGAAGCCGGCGGAGGGGGCGTGCACGCACGGCGTACCAGGGTCACGCGCAATCCGTGTCGGGCCCTCCTCTGCCATCTTGTGGTTGGCATCAGATCGCTGTGCGGAAGGCTTTCCGTGTTTTTGGCCGCCATGTTGGAGAGGGCGCCCCTGTGCTCGCCGGTCGCCATATTTTGGATGGCAGGGATCTGTCATGTGTGAAGGAGGTGACCACAACATTTCAGGGTCCGGTTTGTTAGGTCTTCCGGTGTAAACAATAATCTCTCTTACTCTTCATATTGGATTTTATTGTTTCTTGTAAAATTGATTTTATAGCCCAGAAATCACTGTAGGGGGGATGTGAGGGAGCCTTGCAGCCCCAGCATCTCTTTGGGGAACGTTGCCCCGGGTAACATGCACTGTCAGACATCCCAACCTGCAAAACTTTATTTCAGGGAGGTGCCCTTCTCATTTCAGGGAGGTGGCCTTTCTGTTTTGTTATTTTCTTTTTATTGTGCCGTCAGAATAAAATAAAAAAACAACATATAGCATGGGAATGAATCATTAGGCTGCTATTGGCTATTTCAATTTGCAATAGCCAATAGCAGGCTGGCTATTGCACCCATCAACTGCTGCTGTCAATCAGCAGAGGAGGTGATTGACAGCAGCAGTGGGCGGGTGCAATAGCCAAAATTTCATAACAATTCCGGGATATACACCCAGCCGGCTTCCCGCCAAATCATTAAGCGGGGCAGCGTGTAATGATGCAGCATCGGCTTTCCAATTGGCCGGCTTCCAAGCCAGCTTCAAGCTCACTCATCACCTCATGATGAGGGAGCATGGAGCCAATCTCCCGGCCAATCAGGAAGCTGTGCACTGCGTCATTACACGACGCCCAGCTTCCTGATTGGCCAGAAAACCGGCTTCATGCTTTCCCGTCACCTAGTGATGAGAAGCATGGGTACGGCTTCCCTGCTGATCGGGATGCCGGGTGGCGAGTTTTTACGCGCCGTCTGGCTTCCGTAACGGGACTTCCGGTATCGGGGAGTACCGGGGAAAAAAATATTGATGCTCGATACCGAAAAACGGTATCGGTGCATCTCTAATAGATATATTTCTATATACAAAGTATATACTGTATATTGGTAATTAGGGAGATCTAACACTCACCCCGATCCCCGTCATGTTCTGCTCCTACAATGTATTTAACTCGTCTTCTCCTATCAGTTCCCTTTTCAATCTGTGAAATATTTCATTATAAGTGTTTTTTCTGTTCAGTAGGTGCAAAAAAGTCCCTGTTGATCCCGCCAGAAACCCCCGTCAGGGCATAACGTCCTGTGCTCTCCGCCTGCCTGACTGGTATGAGTGACATCCTTCTCAGCTCTGTCTTCCTTCACGGGGGGGCGGATGTGATTATAGTTGTACTTTTGTACTGTTACAATTATTGCTATTGTTTTACATATTGAATAAGTAATAAAAAGATTTATTAAATAGTTCTCGGTCTGTTCTTAGCTGTCTTCGAGGACTACAGAACCCCCCAATGTTATGGAGATGAGATTTGTTCTGTAGTCCCGTGTCATAAAGTGACAACACTGTTTCTTCATAGATACTGTATAGTGAGAGTTGTCACCCTAGAACAGGAAGAGTGTTACTGGCGGGATCGCCAGGAGAGAATAAAGGAGACAAAAGTCTGAATGAAGAAAAATAATGCGGCGGCCACATCGAA
>NW_017308962.1:83147-83471 GCF_000935625.1 Nanorana parkeri
GCATATATAAGAACAGGAAGGTATGGGGGGCGATGCAGACACATCTAAGGACGCTAAAAATATTGATCTGTATCAGGGGTTGCATTATGGGATTTGTAGTCTCACCACAGCTGGCATTTTGGCTACCCCTGTATGGGGGTGACCCTATTGATGCAGGCAGTACACGGCTCTTATAATCACTATGGTGGCTTATAATCAGTCCTGGGGCAGATTCCTTACTAACCAAGAACATGAATTTAGTATTGTTAACACCCAGTGTAGTCAGGTCTGACCCCAGCCCAGATGTTTCCTCATTGATTTGTTGTGATGGGGGGGGGGGGGGGG
>NW_017308962.1:83578-84259 GCF_000935625.1 Nanorana parkeri
GGGGTGTCAAGTCTAAGTCCCCGGACCTGCTTTTTGTGTATGGTGTGTGTCACCCGCAGCTCCCTGCAGTAATATTAGGGCCCTAACATCCGATCTCCCATCATTGTTTCATATAACAATGACAATGATAATGTGTGTCGGTGCCTCCTCCCGGGGGTCTGTGGACCGGTTGTACAAAGAGCCACCGATTTACGGAGACTACAAACATTTCTCTGTACGGTGCAAAAATGTGAGTACCAAGATGGCAGACTAGGGGTATCCGGGCGTCAAGAGGGCCCGGTTTCCGGTCACGTGCTGCGTGTCGGCCGCGCGGATACGTGTACGTGCTGGTGCCAGAGTGGCGCCTGCGCAGTAAAGGCCGGTGCTCGGCCTGGTTTCCGGTGAGCAGAAGATGGAAGAGGATGAGGTCGCGGAGAACTGGGAGGAGGCGGCCGACAGCGGGGTGAGACGAGGCTGATGAGTATTAGGACTGAGGCCGGTATCGGCTGTGTAAGGGGAGACCTGTCCTTGTTTCTGTGGCAGAAGTAGCGAGGACTGAGGCCCGGAGGAGGCTGGGGGCGGGGAGAAACGAGGATCTGAGGAAGAGTGACCGAAATGAGGCCTGGAGGAGAAGGCTGGGGAGAGTGAGGCCTGCATGGGGGGAGGCAGGCTGGGGAGAGTAAGGCCTGCATGGGGGGAGGC
>NW_017308962.1:84356-86056 GCF_000935625.1 Nanorana parkeri
GGGCCTAGGAGGACGACAGCAGATGTTTCCTCTGACAATTGTAGTGGGTGGGGGATGGGGGGTGCGGAGGAGGAATCCCCCTGTAAATTCTTATGGAAGCTCCACCACCATTGTGTTGGGAGGCTGTCAATGGGGGAGGTTGTCCATGTGGAGGCTGAGTGTCCTCTAGTTGGGGGTTCTCTCGCCTCCCCCGGTACTATAGAAAGATTTGCTCTGACCTGATGAGCCGAATGGTTTCTCTGGATCGGTGGCATTAAATTAGAGGCCAGACACAGCCAGGTGAAGGAGGTCAGCAGAGGAGGCAGCCTCCATTCTTCCTGGTTTAGGTTTCCTTTAAGAAGATGTAGAAGGGAAAGCAGAGCCGTGGCCCGCGAGATCCACAAAGGGCCTCAGATGATGGCGTGCAATGCTAGAGGGAGCCGTTGGAGTTGTCAGACATGATGAGCAGGAGCAGGTCTTGGTGAGGAGGCTGGGGCCCTTCCCTGGCAGTGTTGCGGCGTAGTACGGGGCCCCAGCAGGAACGCCTCTTCTCCGGATGCTTTGCTACGTAAGACGGGCTCTTGGTAGTCCAGTAATGGGGAAACCTCGGCCTCCATCTGTGGTGAGACTACAAGTCCCATGAGGCATTGCAATACTCTGAAAACAACAGGCATGGCTATCTCCTCGGCCCTTCTATAGATTGACATTTCGCAGTGTCAGATCCCGGCAGTGATCCCTCCATACATCGTGCTATAAATAGCGGGTGATTCCCCTTTAAGGCTCCCGGCTGTTATTAATACTCGGGAGAGACATGAAATGCCGAGTGTCAGCCACTTCCTGTGCAGATCTGTCCCCGGGCCCCGAGAGACGGGACATGACCCTCGTATGTACTGCAGAGACCCCAGACATGGCAGGGTACGTGACCCTCGTATGTACTGCAGAGACCCCAGACATGGCGGGGTACGTGACCCTCGTATGTACTGCAGAGACCAAGTGTGTTGGCACTGCATGCAGCATGCTGATAGGAGGGGAGAGCAGAGTGGACCTCATCAGTCTGCTGCTCCTCTCTTCACTGTTCAGTCCCCGGGCGGGGGTGGAGAGGAGAGCTGTGAATAAACCTGCAGCAGAGGACTATCGGTTCCCTGCCAGGCAGGGCTGTGCAAATCTCAGGACTGGATGGCTGGCAATCCCATGTTGGGGGCGGCGGCTCCCATGTCTGTATTCTGCCTTCAGCTGTCAGTAATCAGGAGAGGTAATCACACAGAGGCCGCTGCCAGGTTCCTGGGAAATGATGGAATGTGAAGTTTGTGGTATATTCCTGTCTGGCCTCATCCGTAGTAATGGAGGCCGTGTGTTGTCCGGCCTCATCTGTAGTAATGGAGGCCGTGTGTTGTCCGGCCTCATCTGTAGTAATGGAGGCCGTGTATTGTCCAGCCTCATCTGTAGTAATGGAGGCCGTGTATAGTCCGGCCTCATCCGTAGTAATGGAGGCCGTGTATTGTCCGGCCTCATCCGTAGTAATGGAGGCCGTGTATTGTCCGGCCTCATCCGTAGTAATGGAGGCCGTGTATTGTCCGGCCTCATCTGTAGTAATGGAGGCCGTGTATTGTCCGGCCTCATCTGTAGTAATGGAGGCCGTGTATTGTCCAGCCTCATCTGTAGTAATGGAGGCCGTGTATTGTCCAGCCTCATCTGTAGTAATGGAGGCCGTGTATTGTCCA
>NW_017308962.1:86252-87636 GCF_000935625.1 Nanorana parkeri
CGGGGCCCCAGTCGAGAAGGTTGGCTGCAGCAACCAATCAGAGGACTCCTCTCCTCGGCCCTTCTATAGATTGACATTTCGCAGTGTCAGATCCCGGCAGTGATCCCTCCATACATCGTGCTATAAATAGCGGGTGATTCCCCTTTAAGGCTCCCGGCTGTTATTAATACTCGGGAGAGACATGAAATGCCGAGTGTCAGCCACTTCCTGTGCAGATCTGTCCCCGGGCCCCGAGAGACGGGACATGACCCTCGTATGTACTGCAGAGACCCCAGACATGGCAGGGTACGTGACCCTCGTATGTACTGCAGAGACCCCAGACATGGCGGGGTACGTGACCCTCGTATGTACTGCAGAGACCAAGTGTGTTGGCACTGCATGCAGCATGCTGATAGGAGGGGAGAGCAGAGTGGACCTCATCAGTCTGCTGCTCCTCTCTTCACTGTTCAGTCCCCGGGCGGGGGTGGAGAGGAGAGCTGTGAATAAACCTGCAGCAGAGGACTATCGGTTCCCTGCCAGGCAGGGCTGTGCAAATCTCAGGACTGGATGGCTGGCAATCCCATGTTGGGGGCGGCGGCTCCCATGTCTGTATTCTGCCTTCAGCTGTCAGTAATCAGGAGAGGTAATCACACAGAGGCCGCTGCCAGGTTCCTGGGAAATGATGGAATGTGAAGTTTGTGGTATATTCCTGTCTGGCCTCATCCGTAGTAATGGAGGCCGTGTGTTGTCCGGCCTCATCTGTAGTAATGGAGGCCGTGTGTTGTCCGGCCTCATCTGTAGTAATGGAGGCCGTGTATTGTCCAGCCTCATCTGTAGTAATGGAGGTCGTGTATAGTCCGGCCTCATCCGTAGTAATGGAGGCCGTGTATTGTCCGGCCTCATCCGTAGTAATGGAGGCCGTGTATTGTCCGGCCTCATCTGTAGTAATGGAGGCCGTGTATTGTCCGGCCTCATCTGTAGTAATGGAGGCCGTGTATTGTCCAGCCTCATCTGTAGTAATGGAGGCCGTGTATTGTCCAGCCTCATCTGTAGTAATGGAGGCCGTGTATTGTCCATCCTCATCTGTAGTAATGGAGGCCGTGTAGCCGTGTATAGTCCGGCCTCATCTGTAGTAATGGAGGCCGTGTATAGTCCGGCCTCTCATGACCTCTTTTCATGTTTTACACATTTAGGAGATCGAGCGACGGCTGGAAAAGAAACTGAAGATCACACAGAGAGAGAAGTGAGTATTCCGATGTCCCCGGCGCCCCTCTCTGCTCCCCAATTCTTCATGTCGGATGCCCAGTTTGTGTTTTCTGAGATACTGACACAGTGGGTGGGGAATGACCGGGGAGGGATCGCATGGATGGCGCGGGTGGTGGGGGATCGCGCGTTGGGAGGATTG
>NW_017308962.1:87960-89355 GCF_000935625.1 Nanorana parkeri
GTATTGTGTGGGAGGATCGCGTGGAGGGGGGTATTGTGTGGGCGGCACGGTTGGTGGCTAAGTACGGAATTGTATTTTTCCCTGTTTAGTAAATCGAGGTCTCCCCCAAAAATCCCCGTGGTGATCCAGGACGACTCTCTGCCGGCCGGTCCTCCTCCTCAGATCAGGATCCTTAAAAGGCCGACAAGCAACGGCCTGGCCAACAACTCCAACTGCAGCAGCCGGCCCACGGTGCCTGTTAAGTCGCTTGCACAGCGGGAGGCGGAGTACGCGGAGGCCAGGAAGCGAATCCTGGGGAGCGCCAGCCCGGAGGAGGAAGCGGAGAAGCCAGTTGTGGACAGGTGACCCCCATGTGTTTTATAATGAACAAACGCCAAACACCCTGTGCTGGCAGCACGTAGGAGAGTCAGACTGCTGCTCACACATCGGGGAGGCCCCTCCGCTCGAATCCCCTGCGCTGCTCAGGAAGTGATGCAGATCAGGGAATCTTCAGGGGTCGTGTTGGACCGCTGCTTGTGTGAGACCAGCAATCCGACTTCTATGTCCTGCCAGCACTGAGTATTGTAACCATTGTGTGAAGAGAAGCTTATTTATTAATGTAAATACAGATGGACTGAATGTTTATAAACAATGTTACTTTGTATCTCTCTATCTCCCTCTGATCAATGTATATAAACAATGTTACTTTGTATCTCTCTATCTCCCTCTGATCAATGTTTATATACAATGTTACTTTGTATCTCTCTATCTCCTTCTGATCAATGTTTATATACAATGTTACTTTGTATCTCTCTATCTCCCTCTGATCAATGTTTATAAACAATGTTACTTTGTATCTCTCTATCTCCCTCTGATCAATGTTTATAAACAATGTTACTTTGTATCTCTCTATCTCCCTCTGATCAATGTTTATAAACAATGTTACTTTGTATCTCTATCCCCCTCTGATCAATGTTTATAAACAATGTTACTTTGTATCTCTCTATCTCCCTCTGATCAATGTTTATAAACAATGTTACTTTGTATCTCTCTATCTCCCTCTGATCAATGTTTAGAAACAATGTTACTTTGCATCTTTCAGTGACATATTGTTGGGAATTTCTGGATGTTCACCTGTTTTACTCATTCACATGATACATTGATAACCGCTCTCAATTCTTCTTTTGTCTCTTTCTAGACCAGCGAGAATCAATCAGCTGGAGGAGAACAGACAGCCTAACAATGTGATCCGGCAGCCGCTGGGTCCGGATGGATCACAGGGTTTCAAACAGCGCAGATAGATGTGATGGAGGACTATGCTATAGTAAGCTGCACTGGCCTGTCACACCAATGGACTCAAGCGGAGGGAATCGCCTCATCTACTTGCACTTTGATGCCCTTTTGCTCCGCCCACTG
>NW_017308962.1:89387-91593 GCF_000935625.1 Nanorana parkeri
CACGTCTGGCCTCCTCGCTCGGCCGAGGACGTCCTTCCATAAGGGTTTTTCTTTCTTCTCTTTGGATGTAGTGTGCATGAGCTGATTTTTAACTGTTTAAAACAAGCCACATTATTACTTTAATGGGGGGAAAAAAGCTAATTTATAGTATTGTGAACAGAGAACAATAACCATCTGTCCGTTTTTTTTAAATTTTTGTTTCTCCTTGTCTAGATCAGTAATGACAGACGGTGACGGGTTTTTGGCTCCTGTGTCTATACAGGGCTTGCCCACACCGTACGAGCTCCAGGATTGTGCGTGTGCGCGCGCTTGGCGAGTGTCGCCCTCGTGTTGCAAGGGGCAGAATTGCATGAGCTGATGTCTGGCATGACTTGGGGAGGATAGTGCGCAAGGGGGCCCCCCTCCCCTGGCGGTTTCAGTATTGTGCTTTGGGTCTGAGACGGTTGGGAATAGGATGCCTGGGCTGTCCCTGGTGACCAAAGGAATGTGGATGATGAGAGAGAGCAGCTCTGCAGATGTGGCGGTATCACAGGTTAGGGTCAGGTGACACCGGCCTTGGTGGCATGATGCATGCATGCAGTAACTGGCAGAGGTGGGGAGGGGTTTGCTCCCAGGCACTATGCTGGGATGTGGGGCCCATCTGTATCTAAGATTCAGGATGAGAATTTTACTTTTAGATATCAGATCAAACCACATTCAATAAAGTTGAAGTGTATATTTTATTCAGTATTTTACATGCTTGTACTGTTTTGCTGTGCCTCCCTTCTGCCCGGGTTCTGACTTAGACGGACGTCCCGGGCCTGTGGCTGATCATTTTAGCCATGATCCATCTAAATGTCCTGTTTTTTTCCGAGCAGAGGAGTTTTGTGGACATGGAACTGAGTCAAGTCCCGGTGCAAAGGAGATAAACGCCTCCGA
Source organism: Nanorana parkeri (assembly GCF_000935625.1). Lineage (NCBI taxonomy): Eukaryota > Metazoa > Chordata > Amphibia > Anura > Dicroglossidae > Nanorana > Nanorana parkeri. The sequence continues at coordinate 90,306 of NW_017308962.1, forward strand.
ACCGAATCTTTTTTTATTATAGCTATGAATATAAAGCGGTGTATGTAATAAAATGTGTACAAACCATTAAAATGGAAGTCATCTGAAGGTGGAAGCCCCCTTTAAGCCTAAGATGCCTTATGTGGAGGAATTGCAGATAATATGATTCACAGACCCGTACAGCGAGCTTTTCAGGACTATTGTGATATATTACGGAAAATTGTATACTGACCTATCGGTAATTTTCCTTTCCTGACGCCAATCCATGGAAGCATACAATGGGTATGGCTCTGCCCCCCCATTGTATGCTGCCATGGATTGGCGTCAGGAAATTATGTGTGTGTGTCCCTGTGTCCCTGCTGGGTCTGTGTGTGTGTCCCTGCTGGGTCACTGGACATAACTGATTGTGCTTCAGCAACAGCTTCTTCAGACCTGTGGAGGTCAGTTGTCTCGGGGTCACCTGTATTAATTCTCCCCCCCCTCTCACTTCCTGTCCCTGTGACTCCCTGCAGGCAGTGTGCTGCCTTCACGAGCAATGTGTCATGGTGATTTTCTCCCCAGCACGTCATCTTCAGCCAATCGGCTCGCGCGTATATACCCGCGGGTCACGATGCGACTTCTGGCCAGTTGTTGTTCAGCTGATTGGCTGAAGGTGCGGTCAATCATCAGCCTGCACTCGGCCTGCACTCGGCTCGCACACTGCAGGCAAAGCTCCGGCCGGACATTTTGGCTTCGCTCTGCGTCTAAACTTCCTGCTGCTCCTCCTTTTGGGAGTCCAGTCTTGTGCTTCCTGTTTAGATCCCACTACGGTGCCGACGGCCTATGGTCCAAGGTTTCTGGGCACCTGACCATCCCACCCGTATGAGCATGTTGGATTTCCAGTTCCAAAACCAACCGTGGCCGTTCAGGGTTTGGTCACACCAGCCCACATGCTAAATCCATCTGTTCTAGTGTATGGGTTGGTGTCTGCCAGCAGTCGGGGGTGGGGGTCTCTACAGTTTGTAGAAACCCGAGAGGCAGAGACTTCAGGTTAGTTCCATCCTGGTGCATAAAAATGCTGACCTGCTGCACTTCTTCCAGACCTCTCTGCTCCATGGCCATGGCGGTGCCCAACACCATGGTACTGGCCATAAGGGTTGGGGGTCACACGTCTTGACCTGTGACCCACCCATTAAGGCCATTGCCATGGAGTTGCCCCCTCCTTGTGGCCATTGCCATGGAGTTGCCCCCTCCTTGTGGCCATTGCCATGGAGTTGGGCACCCGTGTGGCCATTATGTGCCCCTGTTACGCCCCCCCCCCCCCCCACCT
>NW_017308962.1:91617-92219 GCF_000935625.1 Nanorana parkeri
CCCCTCGTTCCCCCCCCCCCCCCCGCACTTAGGGAAGACTTTCCACAAGAGGGTGTCTGTGGGAATTGGTCTCATTGGGGAGGTCAGGTGCTGATGTGGGATGAGAAGATCCGGCGCACAATCATTGTTGCAATTCATCCCAAAGCTGTCCAGTAGATCACCTTTTGGGATTAATTGGAATGCCGGTTGCAAGCCATGTCTTCCGGTCCAGAGGTTCCTTCAGAGGTGAGCAGCAGAGGACAGTTCTGCCGACCAGTCTTCCTCTGCTCTCTCCTCGGGGATCCCCAGGAGGAGGGGGTCCGGGCTATCATTCATGCCAAAGGTGTTCGGTAGGGTTGAGGTTGGGGCTCTGTGCAGGACACTCGAGTTCCTCCAAGCTGGTCCCCCCCAATGTCTGTATGGAGCTGGCTTCGTACACAGGGGACAGTCATGGGGGGGGACAGATAAGGGTCTTCACCAAACTGACCACAAGGCTGGAAGAGCCCAATTGTCTCCAATGTCTTTGTATGATGGAGGATGAGGAGAACCTTCACCGGCGACACCTGAGCTCCATCATTGGGAGGAGGACGGGGGGGGGGGGGCCCCATTAGGAAGACCCTTAA
>NW_017308962.1:92544-94239 GCF_000935625.1 Nanorana parkeri
CCAGGCCACCATCTTTGTCAGCTGGGTGGGTGGGCTGTGGGGGGGGGGGGTCCACATTAGTATGACCATATAGTGTAGGTGTAGAATGTACTTTGGGATAGAGGAAGTTCGCCGTGCTTGCAGGGACAGGAAGTAAGGGCAAGTCCAGGTTCTGACCCTTCTCCAGATCCATGTGAAATGGACTCTATTTCTACCTCTTAGAAACGTCCAATCTGACGGGTTCACGGTTATTTGGCACACGTGTTCTGATGTACAAATTTCTCTTATGAGGACGCGCGTGCATGCAATCATGACCGATCCTTCACCCCGAGCTTGAGAGAAGTCTCCTTGTGTGATGGTTGGCTTAAGTCTGAACTCCGGGATCAGCAGACATTGTCCTCATACCAGAGCCATCTATGTTCTGGAATCTTGGGGAGCTTTGTGTATTTCTTCCTGATCTGTGCTGTCATCCAGTATGAGACCGCTCACTGCTCTCTCTCTTCTTGTGCAGGGTGACTGGTCTCGTCTCCGCCCCCTCCTGTAATAAAGACCGCTCACTGCTGCTCTCTCCATGTGCAGGGTGACTGGTCTCGTCTCCGCCCCATCCTGTAATAAAGACCGCTCACTGCTGCTCTCTCCTTGTGCAGGGTGACTGGTCTTGTCTCCGCCCCCTCCTGTAATACAGACCATTCACTGCTGCTCTCTCTTCTTGTGCAGGGTGACTGGTCTTGTCTCCACCCCCTCCTGTAATATAGACTGCTCACTGCTGCTCTCTCCTTGTGCAGGGTGACTGGTCTTGTCTCCGCCCCCTCCTGTAATAAAGACCGCTCACTGCTGCTCTCTCTCCTTGTGCAGGGTGACTGGTCTTGTCTCCGCCCCCTCCTGTAATAAAGACCGGTCACTGCTGCGGGAGGGGCAGGACTGGGTGCCATTCAGGTGTGCTGCTTGCAGATATATGCTGTTCAGAGGAGGGAGCAGAAGGATGACGTCATTCATCTGCTGCCGTTCATTCACTGTCCACTCAGCAGGCTGGGGGGGCGGAAAGAAGACGTCACTTCTGTGAGTGGTGTTAGTCATCTGCCTGAGCTGCGTAAATCTCAGGACTGGATGGACAGATGCTTTGCCAGGCAGACGTTCCTCCCCCATCGCTGTATTCAATGATCTGATTGGTAGAAATTCTCGTCACTTTAAACTTGTCTTAGAGGAAGATCTGCGGAATGTGACACGTTGAGTTTCATTGATAGAGGCGAACTCCAGCCAAATGTTTTCCTTCCCTCCAGAAGAGAGAGCGGGAGAATTCTGTGCCCCTATTAGGGTGATGTAGCCTAACTTCCTGTTGTCACAGGAACAGGAAGTGAGTAGGAGCTCTGCAGCGGGAACCCAGTAATAAAGAATGTTTGGTTAGGAGAGGGGTAAAGCGAGGGAGGGGGCTGCTCTGGATTGTGTTGCTGTCTCTGTCCCCTTTTGAAAAGAAGCTGATTCATTGTCCCAGGAGAATTCTGTGCCCCTATTAGGGTGATGTAGCCTAACTTCCTGTTGTCACAGGAACAGGAAGTGAGTAGGAGCTCTGCAGCGGGAACCCAGTAATAAAGAATGTTTGGTTAGGAGAGGGGTAAAGCGAGGGAGGGGGCTGCTCTGGATTGTGTTGCTGTCTCTGTCCCCTTTTGAAAAGAAGCTGATTCATTGTGCCAGCTATGAACCCCCCAGCACCAAGAC
>NW_017308962.1:98915-99152 GCF_000935625.1 Nanorana parkeri
GACACCACCAAAACCACACCCATGGACCCTCCAGCATCACCAAAACCACCCCCATAGACCCCTCCTCACCAAAACCACCCCCATAGACACCACCAAAACCACACCCATGGACCCTCCAGCATCACCAAAACCACCCCCATAGACCCCTCCTCACCAAAACCACCCCCATAGACCCCACTAAAACCACACCCATGGACCCTCCAGCATCACCAAACCACCCCCATCCACCCCCACCAA
>NW_017308962.1:100101-101014 GCF_000935625.1 Nanorana parkeri
CCCCTTTTTACTCACCTAAAGCCGCAGTCATGTGACGCTCCCTTGTGGAGTCTTCTGTCCTTTTGGTTACGGGAGGGAGGGGAAGTCCTTCTTCAGGTGTCCCCATGGCCGGCGGGGTCTTTAAAGGCGCGTGTCACCTCAATGGGGTGACGGCTATGAAGTCATTTAGGGACGGAGCTCCGCGTTGTGTCACAATCTTCCCTACAAGGGGGGTTCAGCGTCCTATCGTTCATCTCCTGACTAAAGCAGCCACAGGAGGGAAGCCTGTCCCCTGCCAGCATGCTACAGACAAGGACCATTGTTCCCTGGATGGAAGCAGTGGCCTCTCTGCATCGGTCCACCATGCTTCCTCGGTGAGTCCAACCAATACCTCTGCAATCGGCAAAGCTCATGCTTCCTCCTGATTAGGGAACGGCCATTGTTCTCTGGAAGCAGCGGTCTCTCTGCATAGGTTCAACATGCTCCCCTACTGAGTCCAACCAATGCACCTTGCTGATTGGAGTGTTCTGACTCGGCAGGGGGAATGTTGGACCGCTGCTTCCACACAGAGCACAAGGTTCCTTCTCCAGCATCCTGGCAGGGGGGCGGGCTTTCCTTTCGGGGCTGTTGTAGAAAGCCAACCAATGAAGACGTTGCGTTCCTATTGTCTTGATGCTCCTGTTCTATATTTAGATATAAAAGCTCGGATGGGCAGTAATAAATGATTGCAGTAGTCCTGGCCGACGTCCTAAGGAGAAGTGGGGGGAGGGGGTAGTTCTGTTTATTAGGGCATCCTCAGCATCCCTGTGCATCTGTTTTGCTTTTCTCTGCAGTAGGGAGCGTGTGTGTTCAGAGGGAGGTCAGGGATGTCAACAATGATGGGGGGGGACGCTCCCGTGTCACCGATGGGGTGGGGACGCTCCCGTGTCACCGA
>NW_017308962.1:101115-101458 GCF_000935625.1 Nanorana parkeri
GGGGGGACGCTCCCGTGTCACTGATGGGGGGACGCTCCCGTGTCACTGATGGGGGGGACGCTCCCTTGTCACTGATGGGGGGACGCTCCCGTGTCACTGATGGGGGGACGCTCCCGTGTCACTGATGGGGGGACGCTCCCGTGTCAGACCTCTGACTTTATCAGGAACATTAGGACTAGGAAGGGTCTTGGTGGAGTTCTCGGGGGACAGTTGGAGGAAGGGCATTTACTCGATTTGCACACTTTTATTTTTTGCTTTGTCTGGATATTTTAAAGGAATAAAATAATTTTGTACCAGAAGGTGTGTTCACTGTGATCATGATTCCCCTGCGCCTCCCCCCCCC
>NW_017308962.1:102430-111853 GCF_000935625.1 Nanorana parkeri
CAATGGACTGAGCTCCTGATCCCTCCCACCTACACCTGCTCCCTACACCTACGTCTCCTATCGTCCCGAGTCTGGTCCAAGGTTCTGAGTCCGGGGCCCAAAAACTAAATGGAATCCAGGAGCCGGCGGAGTGCTTTTGAGGAGCCCCATTGGCACCAACCAGAGAAAAGCTCCACCGGGAGGTGCCAACTGTCAGTTTTAAAGAGGAACCTAACCCACCACGTTAAAGGGCGATTCCACTTTGCCAGATGAGTGTGAGAAGATGGAATTACCTCCACCAATCTGCCAGTGCAGACCAATGACAGGCGCTTCTGACCGCACTGACCAATGAGGAGCACATCTTGGCAAGAAGCGCCTGTCATTAGTCAGTGGGGTCAGAAGCGCCTCTCATTGGTCAGTGGGGTCAGAAGCGCCTCTCATCGGTCAGTGGCGTCAGAAGTGCCTGTCATTGGTCAGTGGGGTCAGAAGCGCCTCTCATTGGTCAGTGAGGTCAGAAGCGCCTCTCATTGGTCAGTGGGGTCAGAAGCACCTCTCATTGGTCAGTGCGGTCAGAAGCGCCTCTCATTAGTCAGAAGCGCCTCTCATTGGTCAGAAGCGACTCTTATTAGTCAGAAGCTCCTCTCATTGGTCAGAAGCGCCTCTCATTGGTCAGTGGGGTCAGAAGCGCCTCTCATTAGTCAGACGCTCCCCTCATTGGTCAGTGCGGTCAGAAGCGCCTCTCATTGGTCAGAAGCGCCTCTCATTAGTCAGAAGCTCCTCTCATTGGTCAGAAGCTCCTCTCATTGGTCAGTGGGGTCAGAAGCGCCTCTCATTGGTCAGTGAGGTCAGAAGCGCCTCTCATTGGTCAGTGGGGTCAGAAGCACCTCTCATTGGTCAGTGCGGTCAGAAGCGCCTCTCATTAGTCAGACGCTCCTCTCATTGGTCAGTGCGGTCAGAAGCGCCTCTCATTGGTCAGTGCGGTCAGAAGCGCCTCTCATTGGTCAGTGGGGTCAGAAGCGCCTCTCATTAGTCAGACGCTCCTCTCATTGGTCAGAAGCACTTCTCATTGGTCAGCGGGGGTCAGGTGAGCGGATTTTAAAATAACAACACTGCTGTGTACATGTCCCGCACCGTCAGCTGCGGAGGGGAAGGAGAATTCATTGACAGAGCAGCCGGGAGGTGGGGGAAAGGTATCCATCTTATAACTGCCCCATGAGGCACTGCAAGGCTGATGGTAACAGGCATGACTGTCAGAGCCATGATGGGATTTGTAGTTAAAGCACAGCTGAAGGCCAGAGTCGCCCACCCCTGCTGTAAAGGACAAGAGAGTGTAGCTCCCCTTTAAGGCGACCTGGCTCCTGGAATTTGTCCAGCCCTGTTGTAGGTGAATGTCTAAGACTACGGGCTAAATGGTGCCATGGCAGTAATATTGATGAACAGCCGGGACAAATCGCACCCTACGGCAGGTGTAGGCAAACACCGCCCCCCCCCCAGCTGTGGTGCAACTACAAGTCCCACAATGCACTGCAAGCCTGGGGGAGCCACAGGCATGACTCCTAGAGGCCGAGAGATGATGGCATTTGTAGTTTCACCACAGCTGGAGTTGCCTAGCCCTGCCCTATAGTGTAAACCACACACAAAGAGACGGGCAAACTCCGGCCCTCCAGCTGTGGTGCAAGTACAAATCCCACAATGCATCTGTCTCTGGGAGTCGTGACTGTGAGAATGCTGCAATGACTCATGGCATTTGTAGTTCCACAACAGCTGGAGGGCCGGAGTTTGGCCACCCCTGGTCTACTAGCATGTTGTAGTGAGGGGGTGTACATGATATAAGATTGCATATTGGCCAAGCTCTGCCATGGTGCGCGATGGCCTAGCTGTCTCCTACGCAGTACAGCAGGGGCTGACAACCTGTAATCACTGCCCAGTCCAGTGACAAGGGGTTATTCTATATTTATAGTGTTATATGAAACCTTGTATTGTGCAGCTTCCCCTTTGACAAGCTGAGTTTGTGGCAGTGATTGTAGGCTGGAAATAAAGAGGTGCGCTTCGCCGAGTGGCCTCTAGAGGCGCTCTGGTGGAGATGGAGTGCACTTCTCGCACTGGCGTCTAGGGGCGCTGTGCTGGAAGAAGCGTGCGCTTCCCAGCCTGGCCACTAGGGGGCGCTGTGCTGGAAGACGCGGGTGCTTCCCACTCTGGCCACTAGGGGAGCTGTTTGTTAATCCGGAGGAATGCTGTCAACTGACTACATTGAGCTCTGTTGGGAGCAGGGCTGCGCTTCCCCCGGCTGACCTCTGGAGGCGCTGTACTGTTCTGTCAGGGGCGCGATCACCTGATAGTACATTGTGCTGCGCAGGAGAAGCTCTATCCTCAGCTGGCCAGAGAGAAGCGGAAGTGCTGCTGGGTGTAAGAAGATGGCAGACAGCGATTACGAATCGGTGCTCTGTGTGAAGCCGGAAGTGCACGTCTACCGGATCCCACCCCGGGCCTCCAACCGGGGATACCGGTGAGTGCGGGGGGTTTCTCCTTGATGGCGGGTGGTGTGTGCGGGCTCTGACCGCTCCCTCTCTATCATGCAGGGCAGCGGAATGGCAGCTGGACCAACCGGCCTGGAGTGGGCGCCTCCGGATCACCGCCCGGGGTAATATCGCCTTCATCAAGCTGGAGGACCGAACTACAGGTCTGTATACATCCTACTGTATACCCCTATATACCTCCTCTATATACAGGGAGGACCGAGCCACAGGTCTGTATACATCCTACTGTATACCCCTATATACCTCCTCCTATATACAGGGAGGACCGGACCACAGGTCTGTATACATCCTACTGTATACCCCTATATACAGGGAGGACCGAGCCACAGGTCTGTATACATCCTACTGTATACCCCTATATACCTCCTCTATATACAGGGAGGACCGAGCCACAGGTCTGTATACATCCTACTGTATACCCCTATATACCTCCTCTATATACAGGGAGGACCGAGCCACAGGTCTGTATACATCCTACTGTATACCCCTATATACCTCCTCTATATACAGGGAGGACCGAGCCACAGGTCTGTATACATCCTACTGTATACCCCTATATACCTCCTCTATATACAGGGAGGACCGAGCCACAGGTCTGTATACATCCTACTGTATACCCCTATATACCTCCTCTATATACAGGGAGGACCGAGCCACAGGTCTGTATACATCCTACTGTATACCCCTATATACCTCCTCTATATACAGGGAGGACCGAGCCACAGGTCTGTATACATCCTACTGTATACCCCTATATACCTCCTCTATATACAGGGAGGACCGAGCCACAGGTCTGTATACATCCTACTGTATACCCCTATATACCTCCTCTATATACAGGGAGGACCGAGCCACAGGTCTGTATACATCCTACTGTATACCCCTATATACCTCCTCTATATACAGGGAGGACCGAGCCACAGGTCTGTATACATCCTACTGTATACCCCTATATACCTCCTCTATATACAGGGAGGACCGAGCCACAGGTCTGTATACATCCTACTGTATACCCCTATATACCTCCTCTATATACAGGGAGGACCGAGCCACAGGTCTGTATACATCCTACTGTATACCCCTATATACCTCCTCTATATACAGGGAGGACCGAGCCACAGGTCTGTATACATCCTACTGTATACCCCTATATACCTCCTCTATATACAGGGAGGACCGAGCCACAGGTCTGTATACATCCTACTGTATACCCCTATATACCTCCTCTATATACAGGGAGGACCGAGCCACAGGTCTGTATACATCCTACTGTATACCCCTATATACCTCCTCTATATACAGGGAGGACCGAGCCACAGGTCTGTATACATCCTACTGTATACCCCTATATACCTCCTCTATATACAGGGAGGACCGAGCCACAGGTCTGTATACATCCTACTGTATACCCCTATATACCTCCTCTATATACAGGGAGGACCGAGCCACAGGTCTGTATACATCCTACTGTATACCCCTATATACCTCCTCTATATACAGGGAGGACCGAGCCACAGGTCTGTATACATCCTACTGTATACCCCTATATACCTCCTCTATATACAGGGAGGACCGAGCCACAGGTCTGTATACATCCTACTGTATACCCCTATATACCTCCTCTATATACAGGGAGGACCGAGCCACAGGTCTGTATACATCCTACTGTATACCCCTATATACCTCCTCTATATACAGGGAGGACCGAGCCACAGGTCTGTATACATCCTACTGTATACCCCTATATACCTCCTCTATATACAGGGAGGACCGAGCCACAGGTCTGTATACATCCTACTGTATACCCCTATATACCTCCTCTATATACAGGGAGGACCGAGCCACAGGTCTGTATACATCCTACTGTATACCCCTATATACCTCCTCTATATACAGGGAGGACCGAGCCACAGGTCTGTATACATCCTACTGTATACCCCTATATACCTCCTCTATATACAGGGAGGACCGAGCCACAGGTCTGTATACATCCTACTGTATACCCCTATATACCTCCTCTATATACAGGGAGGACCGAGCCACAGGTCTGTATACATCCTACTGTATACCCCTATATACCTCCTCTATATACAGGGAGGACCGAGCCACAGGTCTGTATACATCCTACTGTATACCCCTATATACCTCCTCTATATACAGGGAGGACCGAGCCACAGGTCTGTATACATCCTACTGTATACCCCTATATACCTCCTCTATATACAGGGAGGACCGAGCCACAGGTCTGTATACATCCTACTGTATACCCCTATATACCTCCTCTATATACAGGGAGGACCGAGCCACAGGTCTGTATACATCCTACTGTATACCCCTATATACCTCCTCTATATACAGGGAGGACCGAGCCACAGGTCTGTATACATCCTACTGTATACCCCTATATACCTCCTCTATATACAGGGAGGACCGAGCCACAGGTCTGTATATATCCTACTGTATATCCCCTTTTATATATTGGGAGGACTGAGCCACAGGTCTGTATACCCCTCTATATACAGGGAGCACCGGACCACAGGTCTGTATACCCCTCTATATACAGAGAAGACCGGACCTCCTCTATCGCTCTCGATCACCGAAACTCAGGTCTATTTTCTAATCTAAATCCACTGTATACTACCAAAATATCAACTATATATAGTGTCTCCCCCCCCCCCCCCCCGCCGTGCCCACGCCACCGGCCGCGTAAGCCACGCCCACCGCACAGGACGCTGAAGCCGCGCACGCCGCTGCTCTACTCCTCGACGTGATCTCCCTCACTCGTCGCTGGCCCGCCGACAATCGAGGGCCCACCTTCTGAAGCCAGTGGTGGACGGAGCTGCAGTATGTACTATACCCAGATATACTGTATACTGGGAGGACCAACTCACGGGTCAGTATATGCTCCCATATTGTGTATTACCCCTGTATACATTATGTACTCTATACACTTACCGTATACCTCTGTCTTCTCTCTTATATATTATATACCAGCTGTATATAGTCTATAGCCCCCCCCATACACATTCTGAGGGCCCTTTAATGATGATACAAGACACAATGAATCCCCAGCACACCTGCCAGATGGCCTGCAACAAAACAAATGACCCGTCTAACAGTATGTGTTAACAACAGAGATTTTCATTGCACAAAACTTTTGCCAGAAATAAGTAGAAGCCGCACTGCCACCTTCAAGGCTCCTCTGCAAAGTGTGGTCCTATACGAGTCTCCAAGTGGGAGCATATTGATGCTGTCGATAAAGGAGAACTATGGGGTCAGGGCTTCTCCCCATAGTTCTCCTTAGGGTAACGGGAGCACACAAACTAGCGTCCTCCCGTCACCCTAGGCTCAGTATATAGGGGGCTACAGCTCGCGGTATACTGAGACCGCCGCAGCCGGAGCGGATCCCTACATCGACGTCTGGATCCGCCCAGCTGCGTGAGTGACAGCTGGCTCCATCGACGCATTGGGGGGATCCCAGTATGCATTTGTGGGTGCTGGGCCTCCGCTGGGTCCCTGCACCAAGTGAGGAGGAGAAGGCTGCCTCCTGGTACACCTGCATTTAATTTATGGACTGCATCAATATGCTCCCACTAGGAGACTCGTATAAATCGAGTTAGGACCGCACTTCACAGAGGTGCCTTGACGGTGGCAGTGCGGCTTCTTCATATTTAGACGGGTAATTTGTTTTGTTGCAGGTGTGCTGGGGATTCTTCGTGTATTGTTGTCAGCCTTCCCATGTGCACCCTGCTACAAAGGCTGGTTATACATTTTATGCCGTTACCTTCTTTTTCTAGTCCCCTTAATGATGAGACGCCTTGTTTGTATTTATCTGCGTTACAGCCGGAAGAAGCTCTCCTCTTGCCCATAGCGGCCAATCATTTTCTCTCTTTCATTCAGCTAAATTGCTTTTTAGATGCTGAAAGGAAGATGTTGATTGGTTGTCACAGGCCGTGTGATATACAAGGTGCAGAGTCAGTCTTGTGATTTTTGCTGAATTCCATCTGGAAGTGCTGAGTCAGGTCCTCCCAGAGAGCGATGAGGAAGTGAGAGGTTGGGGTGTTACCTGCCCCCCCCCTTGCTCCCTTCCCCCCCCGGGCTGTGCAGTCAGGACGAGTTCAGCTATTCCCACTTGTCAGATATCTCGTGATTTCCCCCTTGTTGTTTCTCGCTTCCTTCCTACACATCCTCTCCTTACCCACCGCACAGAGCGGCTGCCATCCTCTCCCCGTATACACACTGTGGGTGAAGATCCGCCATGACAGGAGGACTCGGAAGAGGCAGAGCAATGCTTATGTGTCACAGTGCTGACACAGACCCCGAATCTAGGGAGAGCTCAGTGTTATGTGCCGATGGGGGGGACCTGTCACCCTGCGGACCTGTCACCCTGAGTTCATTAAAGGAGAACTACGGGGTCAGTGTTTTCCCCCATAGTTCTCCTTAGGGTAACGGGAGGACACAAACTAGCGTCCTCCCGTCACCCTAGGCTCAGTATATAGGGAGCTACAGCTCGCTACTGAGACGCCGAAGTGGATCCCGACATTACTGTCTGGGTCCGCCCAGTGGCGTGAAAATAAGACAAATTACCAGAGGTGCACCGAAATGGAAATTTCAAAACCGAAATAAAAGAAAATTAGCAGGCAGAAAAAAACCAAACATGTTTTATTTTTTTTAACATATTTTATTTTTTAGAAACTTTTTTATTTTTTACTTCACTTTTAAGGGCTAAACAGACCCCTGATATTTCCCTTTTTAAAATGGAAAAAGAGCCCTCGGAGACGCGCACAGAGCCCTCAATCTTTTTTTTTTTTTTTTTTTTGTATCCCCTGTTATCAATGAACACGAATCCTTTATACTGAGTGTTCATTGATAACACGAGGACAGAGTATGTTTACTATAACCACAATCATGAATGAACAGGAAGTGATGTAGATCACTTCCCATTCATTCATAATTGAGGATATAGTAACCGTACTCTGTCAATTATATACAAACACTCAGTGATCACATGACTGCCTGTACTCACTCTCCTCTCTGACACGCCGGACTGTGATAAGAGGCTGAGCGGTGAGGGAGGAGAGACGCCGGTTGCTCACAGCGCTCTCCTCCCGCAGCGCTCAGCCGGCTGTCACACTTTCTCTCCTCCCCGCTGGGACACAAAGGCGGAGGAGAGAAAGCACGGATGCGCCGACGTATCGGCAGGAAAATGTCACTTTCGGCCGATTATAGCGGTGCATCCCTAAAAGTTACATTTTTGTGCCGCGTGTTCCAATGTTCTGCCGCACGTAATAAATAAAGTTTAGTGAAAGGGGAAACCACCAGCACGGCGATAGCTGATAACGTTGCAGCACACGGCGAGCCGGCAAGTCACGCTGTCCGTCCTCTCTCCTCGGCAGGTGAGCTGTTCGCTCAGGCCACGGTGGAGCAGTTTCCCGGCATCGCGGTGGAAAGCGTCACCGACTCCAGCCGATATTTTGTGATCTGCATCGAGGACGGGAACGGTGAGTGTCTCCTCATGTGCGCTGTGTATGTAGAAGAGTCTTGTGGCATCATCCGTGTCTGACACTCTGCTCTATCAGGGCGACGGGCGTTCATTGGGGTGGGGTTTGCGGACAGAGGAGACGCGTTCGACTTCAATGTGGCCTTACAAGATCACTTCAAGTAAGTTCCCCCGATGACTGTTACTCTCTCTCTCTCTCTCCCCGTTAACATGGAGCGCTCCGGTTCTGAACGTTCATTGTTAAAGGGACACTAAACGCCGGAGTTCAATCTTACAAATCCATCCGAGTCCCTGAACTCTGAGCAACAATGTATCTTATTTGTGTGTCACTCGGCTGCAGATCCTCCAATCATCTCCGACACCGTCCTTCCTTCTGGAGGGGTGACTACGTCTGTTCCCCGTGGTCCCTGTGTGTTGTAAAGTAGTCACCACTCCAAGCTCCGCCCCCTCCGGGATGGACTGCAATCTCTATACAAATCAGTAAACTAAACCTGAGTAGTCCATCCCGGGGGGGCGGAGCTTGGAGTGGTGACTACTTTACAACACATGGATGGACTGCAATCTCTATACAAATCAGTAAACTAAACCGGAGTAGTCCATCCCGGGGGGCGGAGCTTGGAGCGGTGACTACTTTACAACACATGGATGGACTGCAATCTCTATACAAATCGGTAAACTAAACCTGAGTAGTCCATCCCGGGGGAGGAGCTTGGAGCGGTGACTACTTTACAACACATGGATGGACTACAATCTCTATACAAATACAAATCAGTAAACTAAACCTGAGATTGTAGTCCATCCCGGGGGAGGAGCTTGGAGCGGTGACTACTATACAACACACACAGGGACATGGGGAACAGACGTAGTCACCCCTCCAGGAGGAAGGACGGTGATCAGAGATGATTGGAGGATCTACACCCGAGTGATACACAAATGTTCATAGTTGAGGTATTTATTCAGCGCCGACAATTTACGCAGTGCTTTACACAGTGCACATTCACATCAGTCCCCGCCCTTCAGGAGCTTGCAATCTAAGGTCCCCATCTCACATACATACATACATACATACATACATACATACATACATACATACATGGGCCAGTTACAGACGGGGGCCAATTACCCCTTCCAGCATGTCTTTGGAGTGTGGGAGGAGACCCACGCAAGCACGGGAAGAACATACAAACTCCATGCAGATAGTGTCCCGGCTTGGATTCGACCCAGGGACCCCCCAGTGCTGAAAGGCAGAAGCAGTAAACCAGGGGTAGCAAACCTCCTCCGGCCCTCCAGCTTAGGTGAAACTACAAATCCCATGATGCACCTCTCTCCGGGAGTCGTGGCTGTGAGAACCTTGCAATCCCTCATGGGATTTGTAGTTCCACCGCAGATGGAGGGCCGGAGGTTTGC
>NW_017308962.1:111975-113562 GCF_000935625.1 Nanorana parkeri
CCCCCCCCCCCCACGCTGCAAGGGTTAAGTGCTCATTTTTGACTAGGCGACTGGAGTAAATCATCTTTCCTTTTACTTCCAGAACAGCTTACGAGAGATAGGCTCCGCCCCTTTTAGCAGGAAACGCGTCACCCCTAGTTGTTTTAAAAGGCCCGCCTCCCTCCTAGCTCCTCAGTTTTTTGTGTTTCCTCCGTCAGGGGGAGACATGTCACCGGAACGGGGGGGTGATAGGGGAAAGGACCTGCCTTAGAGGTGAGGACGCCGAGGGGTGGAAGAGGGGAGCACTGACCGTCGGGGGAGGAGGGATCCGGTGAGAAGTAGTCCTTTTACTCCGGCCCCCCCATACAGAAATGAACGCGCAGCCCTTGCAGCGCCGAGGCGGCACCCCTGTAAGGGTATGTTTTGCGGTTAGCCCGTTATCTGCGCCTTCGCGTGCCCTAATCGCTCACCTACCCTCCCTCTTTCCTCTCCTCAGGTGGGTGAAGCAACAGACAGAGTTTGCTAAACAGGCGCAGAACCCGGACACCGGACCCAAGCTGGACCTGGGATTCAAGGAGGGACAGACCATCAAGATCAATATAGCGGTACGCTCTAACCGGAGGGAGCTCCGTCTCTTTCTGTCTGTGATTGGCTCAGATATTTCTGCCTGAAGGTCCGATTCCACAAGCTGGACTCTGCATCGGGTCCTCCCCGGCTGCTGGGTGGAGATCCGTTGCGGAGTCGGCGCCGAGACTTCTCGTATCATTGAGGCTTTATCTTGTACATAAAGATTTGTGTCTTGGTGGGCAGTGATGGCCGGGCCTTGTGGTGGGAGAATTGTCCTTCACTTTCAGCAGGTGTGTCCCCCGTCCTCCATACTAGGGACGCACCGATACCGGTTTTTTGGTACCGATAAAAAAATTTCGGTACTCGCCGATACTAATAACCGAGTAACGGAAGCCAGGTGGCATCTAATGACTCGCCACCTGGCTTCCCGATTAGCCGGGCACCATCTAATGACTCGCCACCCGGCTTCCCGATTAGCCGGGCACCATCTAATGACTCGCCACCCGGCTTCCCGATTAGCCGGGCACCATCTAATGACTCGCCACCACTACACCCGAGTGATACACAAATGTTCATAGTTGAGGTATTTATTCAGCGCCGACAATTTACGCAGTGCTTTACACAGTGCACATTCACATCAGTCCCCGCCCTTCAGGAGCTTGCAATCTAAGGTCCCCATCTCACATACATACATACATACATACATACATACATACATACATACATACATGGGCCAGTTACAGACGGGGGCCAATTACCCCTTCCAGCATGTCTTTGGAGTGTGGGAGGAGACCCACGCAAGCACGGGAAGAACATACAAACTCCATGCAGATAGTGTCCCGGCTTGGATTCGACCCAGGGACCCCCCAGTGCTGAAAGGCAGAAGCAGTAAACCAGGGGTAGCAAACCTCCTCCGGCCCTCCAGCTTAGGTGAAACTACAAATCCCATGATGCACCTCTCTCCGGGAGTCGTGGCTGTGAGAACCTTGCAATCCCTCATGGGATTTGTAGTTCCACCGCAGATGGAGGGCCGGAGGTTTG
>NW_017308962.1:113839-116965 GCF_000935625.1 Nanorana parkeri
AATGTCAAAAACCCCCCCCCCCCCCCCACGCTGCAAGGGTTAAGTGCTCATTTTTGACTAGGCGACTGGAGTAAATCATCTTTCCTTTTACTTCCAGAACAGCTTACGAGAGATAGGCTCCGCCCCTTTTAGCAGGAAACGCGTCACCCCTAGTTGTTTTAAAAGGCCCGCCTCCCTCCTAGCTCCTCAGTTTTTTGTGTTTCCTCCGTCAGGGGGAGACATGTCACCGGAACGGGGGGGTGATAGGGGAAAGGACCTGCCTTAGAGGTGAGGACGCCGAGGGGTGGAAGAGGGGAGCACTGACCGTCGGGGGAGGAGGGATCCGGTGAGAAGTAGTCCTTTTACTCCGGCCCCCCCATACAGAAATGAACGCGCAGCCCTTGCAGCGCCGAGGCGGCACCCCTGTAAGGGTATGTTTTGCGGTTAGCCCGTTATCTGCGCCTTCGCGTGCCCTAATCGCTCACCTACCCTCCCTCTTTCCTCTCCTCAGGTGGGTGAAGCAACAGACAGAGTTTGCTAAACAGGCGCAGAACCCGGACACCGGACCCAAGCTGGACCTGGGATTCAAGGAGGGACAGACCATCAAGATCAATATAGCGGTACGCTCTAACCGGAGGGAGCTCCGTCTCTTTCTGTCTGTGATTGGCTCAGATATTTCTGCCTGAAGGTCCGATTCCACAAGCTGGACTCTGCATCGGGTCCTCCCCGGCTGCTGGGTGGAGATCCGTTGCGGAGTCGGCGCCGAGACTTCTCGTATCATTGAGGCTTTATCTTGTACATAAAGATTTGTGTCTTGGTGGGCAGTGATGGCCGGGCCTTGTGGTGGGAGAATTGTCCTTCACTTTCAGCAGGTGTGTCCCCCGTCCTCCATACTAGGGACGCACCGATACCGGTTTTTTGGTACCGATAAAAAAATTTCGGTACTCGCCGATACTAATAACCGAGTAACGGAAGCCAGGTGGCATCTAATGACTCGCCACCTGGCTTCCCGATTAGCCGGGCAGCAGGTAATGACTCGCCACCTGGCTTCCCGATTAGCCGGGCAGCAGGTAATGACTCGCCACCTGGCTTCCCGATTAGCCGGGCAGCAGGTAATGACTCGCCACCTGGCTTCCCGATTAGCCGGGCAGCAGGTAATGACTCGCCACCTGGCTTCCCGATTAGCCGGGCAGCAGGTAATGACTCGCCACCTGGCTTCCCGATTAGCCGGGCAGCAGGTAATGACTCGCCACCTGGCTTCCCGATTAGCCGGGCAGCAGGTAATGACTCGCCACCTGGCTTCCCGATTAGCCGGGCAGCAGGTAATGACTCGCCACCTGGCTTCCCGATTAGCCGGGCAGCAGGTAATGACTCGCCACCTGGCTTCCCGATTAGCCGGGCAGCAGGTAATGACTCGCCACCTGGCTTCCCGATTAGCCGGGCAGCAGGTAATGACTCGCCACCTGGCTTCCCGATTAGCCGGGCAGCAGGTAATGACTCGCCACCTGGCTTCCCGATTAGCCGGGCAGCAGGTAATGACTCGCCACCTGGCTTCCCGATTAGCCGGGCAGCAGGTAATGACTCGCCACCTGGCTTCCCGATTAGCCGGGCAGCAGGTAATGACTCGCCACCTGGCTTCCCGATTAGCCGGGCAGCAGGTAATGACTCGCCACCTGGCTTCCCGATTAGCCGGGCAGCAGGTAATGACTCGCCACCTGGCTTCCCGATTAGCCGGGCAGCAGGTAATGACTCGCCACCTGGCTTCCCGATTAGCCGGGCAGCAGGTAATGACTCGCCACCTGGCTTCCCGATTAGCCGGGCAGCAGGTAATGACTCGCCACCTGGCTTCCCGATTAGCCGGGCAGCAGGTAATGACTCGCCACCTGGCTTCCCGATTAGCCGGGCAGCAGGTAATGACTCGCCACCTGGCTTCCCGATTAGCCGGGCAGCAGGTAATGACTCGCCACCTGGCTTCCCGATTAGCCGGGCAGCAGGTAATGACTCGCCACCTGGCTTCCCGATTAGCCGGGCAGCAGGTAATGACTCGCCACCTGGCTTCCCGATTAGCCGGGCAGCAGGTAATGACTCGCCACCTGGCTTCCCGATTAGCCGGGCAGCAGGTAATGACTCGCCACCTGGCTTCCCGATTAGCCGGGCAGCATGTAATGACTCGCCACCCAACTTCCCGATTAGCCGAGCAGCATCTAATGACTTGCCACCCGGCTTCCCGATTAGCCGGGCAGCATGTAATGACTCGCCACCTGGCTTCCCGATTGGCCGGGACCGGAAGTACTCGTGCTCGGCATCGGAGCATTTGGGCGAGTACTCGCCAAAATACTCGGAATCGGCACCAAATCAATACTAGTATCGGTATCGGTGCATCCCTACTCCATACCAGAGCATTGCTTGGGTTTGGAGATTTGATTGCCGCCTGCTGATTGAGGGGCAGAGGAGTCCCACAGACGCAGATTTCCATCTGAAGGACTTTTTCTTGGAGCTTTCATTGGCTGTCTGTGATCACATGACCAGGAATGAGGCGCGGCTATTGGTAGGGGGTCACGGTTATCTAGTGATGTCATAGTCGTCTCACGTGACGGAGATCTTCTGGAGAAGAATAAGCTCATTGGAAGCAGCGGGATCTTCTCCTTCTCTAGACCCGTCCTGTCACGAGGTCCATTTTGTTGTATGCCGTCGGGTCTCCGGGGGCTTCGGGGATCCGTTTTATTTACAAAGATCCGTTCTGCTTTTCTTAGAACATAAAGAAGAAGGAAGGTGCCGCCGGTGGTAAACCAAGACCGCTGAGCGCAGGACCCAACAGTGACCCGTCATAGCCCCGAACTGGCATTTACACGTCTGCCACATGTGACCCGTCATAGCCCCGCACGGTCATTTACACGTCTCACATGCGACCCGTCATAGCCCCGCACGGTCATTTACACGTCTGCCACATGTGACCCGTCATAGCCCTGCACTGTCATTTACACGTCTGCCACATGTGACCCGTCATAGCCCCGAACTGGCATCTACACGTCTGCCACATGTGACCCGTCATAGCCCTGAACATTTCGTGGTTTCCACACTTGAAGTTGCATGTTGTGCGGCTTTTTGTCCCCTGATAATGGATCTGATCCGTGCCGCCATGTCCCC
>NW_017308963.1:0-84800 GCF_000935625.1 Nanorana parkeri
AGAAAGGTATCATTGCATACTGCAATACTCTGTTTTTTTTTGTTTTTTTTGCATCATATATATATATACATACACTATGTTGCCAAAAGCATTGGGACGCCTGCCTTTACACGTACATGAACTTTAATGGCATCCCAGTTTTAGTCTGTAGGGTTCAATATTGAGTTGGCCCACCCTTTGCAGCTATAACAGCTTCAACTCTTCTGAGAAGGTCGTCCACATGGTTTATGAGTGTGTGTATGGGAATGTTTGACCATTCTTCCAGAAGTGCATTTGTGAGGTCAGGTACTGATGTTGGATTTGAAGGCCTGGCTCACAGTCTCCACTCAAATGCATCCCAAAGGTGTTCTATCAGGTTGAGGTCAGGACTCTGTGCTGGCCAGCCAAGTTCCTCCACCCCAAACTCGCTCATCCATGTCTTTATGGACCTTGCTTTGTGCACTGGTGCGCAGTCATGTTGGAACAGAAAGGGGCCATCCCCAAACTGTTCCCACAAAGTTGGGAGCATGAAATTGTCCAAAATGTCTTGGTATGCTGATGCCTTAAGAGTTCCCTTCGCTGGAACTAAGGGGCCAAGCCCAACCCCTGAAAAACAGCCCCACACCATAATCCCTCTTCCACCAAACATTACACTTGGCACAATGCAGTCAAGCAAGTACTGTTCTCCTGGCAACTGCCAAACCCAGACACATCCATCGGATTGCCAGACAGAGAAGCGTGATTCCACTTCTCTAGAGTCCAGTGGCGGCGTGCTTTACACCACTGCATCCGACGCTTTGCATTAAGTCCAGGGTCAACGCAGCCGTCTACCAGGAGATTTTGGAGCACTTCATGCTTCCTTCCGCAGATGAGCTCTATGGGGATGCTGAAAATTGCTTGACCTTGCGTTTTTTTGAGTTCACCAATATGATGCAAAGTAGCGTGCATTATTCTTCTGATATAGTTTGCATGCAAACATTTTGCCCTGCAGCTTGAGCTGTGTGCACACAGAAAAAGCAGAACTACAGTAAAAAAAAAAATTTAATTAAAAAAGACAGGTTTACTGCTCTACTCATCCTCAATCCTGAACTGTCATCTGCAATACTTCTTTTTCAGCAATAGATGTCCGTTGATGAATCACTACCGCATCACTGAACCAACTTCCTTTGAGCTCAGGCTATCATAGAGCTACCCCCAGCATGTAACTGCATAATGAAAGAGAAGCAGCACATTGATGAACTCGTCTTTGTCAGTCTGCTTTCGGCATGATTCTTGTTATGAACAGCCTGAAATTCTTGTGCTGCTTCTCCTTTCTCTCCCTACTCAGAGCTCTGTTTTACAGGGACTGTAAGAAACTGATATGAATTTAAAGGGTAACACCACTTTAAAAAAAATAAAAATGAAAAAATAAATAAAATATAGGACATATATTTGTTGCACAGGCCATTTTGTAACTTATGATATTAAAAATTGCATTTCCATTTAAATCTGTAGATGCTGAAATGTTCTAAATGTGTAAGAAGTCTGCATTAAGATACAAGTAAAACTTTAGGCATCCCTTTCCTTTTGGCGAAATACTCCCTAATTACTACTAAATGGATTCAGACAGCACCATTCCCTTACACCTAATTATAATGAACCCAGACACTCCCATTTAGAAATCCTTTTGGAAAGGATATGCTGCAATAAACAGTTATTTCTTCAGGACAGAAAGAGGTAGGAAACTGCAACAATCTCTAGTACTCTTTACTACTTACACTTGCAAAGAATGCAGAAATACATTGTGTGTCTTTTTATATCTGCCTAGAGTTCTGTTTTTAAAGAAGTTTTATAACAAATAAATAAACCTAAGACATTTGTGAGTAATATAGACGTCATATGTCTATGCTGTGTAGCCCACCTTGTCTAGCTTGGACTTTAGAGGGCTCACATTTGTTATGAATAACAGCAATCAGTGGCTTGCTAGCCACTAGTCACAGTTTTTCATTGTTTAACAGAATCTGGGGGAACCTTCTGATATACGTTCATAGTTGCCCAAGTGACCATGGGCTTATAACATAAGGGAGAATGGAGCTGATACAGGACATACTGAGTTGGCCAGCAAGAAAAGGTTCTGTTCTTCTGTATGCCTTTAGTTGATGGGAGCGTAACAGTTAAAAAACTCATCTTTTTTTTTATAATGCTATTCTCCATGATGGGGCACATGATACTGTTTTATGAACAATGTTGATATTTTGGCATGAGATAAGTTAAGCCTCTTTCACATGGGCGGTCTAAATCGGTCCGCCTGTCAGTTTTTCAAGCGGACCTGATTTTGCCAGATTAGACCGACATGGGGTAAGGCAGTTTCAGTTCTTTCCTCCATTGCAAGATGGAGTGAAAAACTGGATGGACACAGATGCCACAGTGGTGACATTCAATCCGTACTGCTCTGATCAAGAGAGGATCTGTCCACATGATGTTTTAAACTCTGCCAGTTGTCATTATACTTTAAAACTGTGATGATATTGTTCAATTTAGGCTGCACATCCTTTTTACTGAGTCTTTTCCTGCGATTGATTAATATTCCTCCTTGATGTCGTTTTGCTGTGGCCTGGGGCTTAGCTGGCCTTGTGGAGAACATAAAAAATAAAAAATAATTCAGGATGTAAGATCAAATACAAATGTATTTTTGTTGAAATTTTTATAGCTCCCTGGCAGACAATCTTTGTAGAAGGTTACAATAGATTCATAGCATTCTGAAAATGCTTTTAGACCTTTGAGCCATTATATGTATGAATGCATTGCAGTTGTATAAAGATAGATACTTTCCGAGGTCAGCGGAAAAACCCACACATGAATATTTGTACTAGCTGTGAAGTGTGCGTATGTCAGACTAAAACAGTTATGAGGACGGAGGAGGAATATAGCAAGGAGTAAATAAAAGAAAATAAAAGATTCTGTTTTTGATACTGCTTTTATCACGTTTAGGAGCAACGAGCGTGAACATTTCAGCGTTATGTTTCGTAGAACAGCAGTAATCACAGAAAGCCAAACTCTTTTAGCTGTGATGGGTGTCACTATAGACTGTATTGGTCACAGCCTTTGGGCGAGGTATACTGAAATATTAGAGTACCTGAATAATTGAACCACAGTGAAAGTTTGTACCTCCAGTAAAGCTTAAAGGAGAACTATGAGGTGAGTGCTTTTCACTCACCTCATAGTTCTAGCCGACCTGTGACAATGAGACTGTCACAGGTCGCCTCAGTAGATCGGGAGGTGAGCGAACACATACCGGGTTCGCTCACCTCTCGATCCTGTCACGGCTCTCTGCCGTGACAGGGGTAGGGGCTGGATTCCCCTCTCCCCGCTCCGATCTGCCAGCGCTGACTGGCGGAACGGACGGGGGAGGGGGCGGGTACAGCTGGCTCTGCCTCCAGATAGTCAGAGCCAGCTGTCACTCACGCAGCTGGGCGGATCCCGTCTTCTAAGTCGGGATCCGCTCCGGCTGCGGCGTCTCAGTATACCGCAAGCTGTAGCTCGCGGTATACTGAGCTTAGGGTAACGGGAGGACGCTAGTTTGTGTCCTCCCGTTACCCTAAGGAGAACTATGGGGAAAAACACTGACCCCATAGTTCTCCTTTAAGTGGGATCCTAAAATGACACGTGCTGATGCTGATAAAACTGGATCCCCTCTGCTATGTGATACTAGGTACATTTTGTTGTCATTCCAGCCACTGAAAATGACTCAGTGTATTAGGGAGTCAAAGAATAGTATGTAAACATGTACGCATTTAGGGACATATTTGTAAAGCATTGAAAATGACAAAACATTCACTGCAGGTAAATCGGTCACTGTAAATTAAAACACATGCACCAGGAAGATAGACCTGCAGTGAATGTTTGGTGAATGTCATATTTACTGATTTTCAAATATGTCCCTTATACTTATTTCAAGACTACACACATGTACTTCCTTTTAAAAAAAAAATATATATAATCAGGTTTATTGAAGGGAAAATAATACAAATACAAAAACAAAATACACAAACTAAAAATAAAAATGGAAGACAAAAACAGATCCACATGCCAACACCAGAAAATGGGATAGTACCACTATGGCTGTTGCAAATAATGGTACAATACACAATCTATAAGCCTGCATAGAATTATAGACATAAGATCGCAAATAGTACACATTACATATCCTAATTAGAAAGCAAGTACATAAAAAGAAAAAAATTAGAAAGCGAGTACAGTACATATATAAAAAAATAAAAACAAAAATCATAGTATAGCAAATATCACAGTAGTGGTTGAAGAAATGTTACTGTTGTACTTGAATGGACAATAAAGGAATTATGGTAAATTGCACACTTCAATAAAGAGAACACTTAATATCACCATCCCAGATGTAAACTGGTGTCATTATTTCTGCATGTAAGAACCTAACTACCATCCTGAGAAGGTAAGGTGACATTTGTTAAAATAAAATTGTAAATGTTTTATTATTTTATGTTACCGAGCACAGAGTAGAACTGAGCCAGTTTATTAGGGATGTCAATGGGGGATTTAAGAAACTTCCCATCTGGGTCTCTAAGAGCATCTATATGTTTAGATTGTTGTTGAGCCCTTGCTATAGTAGCCAAAAACATGACCTGTACATTTCCAGGTATTTCATTACAAAGTCACCTCTTCCATTGGGACCCTTGTGTTGCCTAAAAAGAACCAGACACCAATAGGATTTTCTTCACCTTGCCATTGTCAGATCTGTAAATATTGGTTGCTGTGGGTTACTGCATTTTGAACACTGCTCCATTATTTAAAAAACCTGTGTAAAAAAACTTGTTCTACTACTACTCTGTATTACCTATTCCACCACATTTTATCTGTCACATTAACAAAGTGAATGATGTGTCATATAAATTAAACATGATATTGTTTTGTCGGTTTGCTTTCATAATGACTAATTTAAATACAAGTCTCCTTGTTTTCAGCTTTGCAGCCGCCACACATTATTTTTAGAAGATGTATTTTTTTCCTTTAGCAACAGCCCAGAATCATTAGTTACTGCTTCCACCAGACAGCAGTCTGAGCCATTTCTGCTGTTATCACTTGTCAGCTTCTGAATTTCTGAAACAGTAGATGTCTATGGTTCCCCTGGTGACATGAATAATGCAATTTGATTTGACGCATTACAGCCCAAAATGACACTGCCAGCTCAGAAAATGGTCTTCTTTTGAAAATGGCTATAAGCATATTTCCCAGTTGGATTTTTCTAAAAAAATTCTACAGGGACAAAAAAGCTGGTCGTTTCCGAGAATGAGGCAATGCAAAATCTATAACATTTCAAACTGCCAATAAGCCTTTTAGGGAAATGCACAATGTTTAGAACTTTCTTTTATACAGAATATTCAGTTTGCAGCTGTGAAATGAATTTATAAAGCTGGGGAAAATCTTGATCTTTCTGAATGCCGGTGGAGTTCACTTTATTTAGTTATAGGTCACCGTATACTGAATGCTAATATTGTCTTAATTAAAAATGAGCATCCATTACACAATCCTCTGAGGGTAAGTTATGTAAATTGGAAGTGTAGTTTTGCGTGGAAGTTCCTGAATCCTGCAGGTGTCCTCGGTGTATTTGTATGCAATAAACAATTTGTATGAAATCAAAATACAAGATGAAGAAGTAACACTGTATGGGCATGTGTCAACAGGCTTTTGTTCACCTTAGATGGGTTTTGCATTCCCATACAAGTCTATGGGGATGCAAAATCCACGCAAAGCAAGTCAATTGCAGGTCAAGTACAGGTCAGAAGGAAGTCAACTACAGGTCAAATGCACCTGTTAGTGAATTCTGAATAATCTCAGAAGCATCTCAAACTTGACGCAAGCCTAAATCCTGTCAACACAGGCCCTAAATCTGGCCATAGACATTAGTGAACAGTTAGACATACATGCATGACCTGAACATTGGAATCTAGCATCTTTACTTAGGTGTCAGTGATATCACATCTGTGGGATACCAGAGAAGCTGAGGATCCCAAATATCATGAGAATGTGCTCTTGCATTGCTCCTGCATCTTCAGCATCTGACAATTAAAAAGTGTGTTTGCCTGTGTCTGCCCACTGTGACAGAGGTTTCAGTTGCACAACTTTTGCAAAATATGTGGAAGCCACACTGCTTTGTCAAGCCCCCCTGTGTAGTGTTTTCCTAACTCCAATCTATGAGAGCCTCCATCTTGCAGCATATATAGCAGAAGATAAATTGGGTGCAGGTACACCTGGAGGCAGCCCTTTTCTCTGTAAAGGCACAGGGACACACCAGAAGCCCAGCACATTACAAGCCCTTCCATGTCCACCTTACTTTAAAAGCTAGTTATAAATTGCTGTGCAGTTGCCATTTGTTTCACTTGTAGGTTTTGGTGTGGTTATACACTGGGGACTTCAGCTGCCATTGTGATGTGCTGGGCTTCCTGGGTGTGTCCCTGTGCCTTTAAGGAAGAAGGTGCTGCCTCCAGAAGTACCTGCACCCAATTTGTCCTCTGCTATATATGCTGCTGCTTTATATGCTGCTTTACAGACCAATGGGCTGCCTCCAAGTTTACCTGCACCCAATTTGTCCTCCGCTATATATGCTGCTTTATAAAGGAAGGCATATCTGCACTCAATTTGTCCTTTGCTGGTAGGTCTGCTGGGAAATGTTTGTACTGTGAAAAGCCCTTCTTTGTGCACCTTACTTTAAAAGCTAGGTATTCATTGAGTGCAGTTGCCATTTGCTTCACTTCATCCACTGATATAGCAGGTGGGTTGGGAAGGGGAGAACCACATCCCACAGGAGGGGAGAACCACATCCCACCAAGTGACAAGGAAGCATGGAGTCGACTTTCTGGCCAATCAGGAAACCAGGGAGTGGGTAATGACTCTCTGATTGGCCAGCTTCTCGCCCAATCAGGAAGCTGGATTGTGAGGGAGCATTGAGTCGGCTTACCGGCCAAACAACGTGTAATGACTCGCAGACCGGCTTCCTCATACCAGAAGTTCCAGCATAGGGAGCATTTGGGCAAGTACGAGTACTCACCCAAATACTCGGTATCGGCACTGATACCAATACTAGTATAGGTATTGGTGCATCCCTACTGTCCATTCATTCCTGAGATATACACAGCTCTGCCCTGCAGCAAGGGAAGGGACCTGGTCCTTATCTGCTGCAGTTTCATTTTCCCTTACAGGTGCTTATCCCAGTTAAAGGAGAATCAGTAGACTTATGAGCTCACCTCTCTGTCACTCTGCCCTTCATCCTATCAGCATGCTTTCTGCACTGCAGCACACCTTATTTTCTGCTTGTGCTGCTTTTATCTCACCCACTATGAGCTCTGCTGTACAAAGACTACAAGAGGATTACACCAACTCAATATCAGGTACTTACACTTCTTGCTTTTAAAAATGAATTTATTGATATATTAATGATTAGAGAGCTGCATCATTTGGGGTCTTTTACATCAATGTGGAGTTCAGCTTTAATAAGACAAAGGGAAATGTGTTCAGTAGAGAAACGTGTAGCATAAAACAGCAATCATCTTTTATTGTTCTCACTGATGTAAACTGAAAAAAAGATTAAATTGACTGCAAGCTGCTTTTCTCATTGATCTTTAGGCTGCCTTGGAATACAACCTTGATATATTTTTTTTAGAATTACATTCCTACAGTTTTTATATGGTAGTGTGGATTTATTACACAGCAGCTTCTTCAAATTTCCAATGTAGTAAAGTCAGAATGGTTATCATTGTAAAAGTGCATCCTTAATCCAACCTGAAGCTTTGTTGAAGCATTTAAAGACCTCAAAACCCCAAAACAAAAATGTAATTTATTGCTGATTAACAGCTACATTTGTCTCATTCAGGTCCCGGGGGCTGAGAAAGAGAAATCACTTGATTCCTTTATGCACACAGCATGGATTAAGGAATTTCTTTTCTTTCTGGCCAGCTATTGTATTCAGTCAGCCGCACCTGCGCCTGCAGCACCCGAGTATCTGCATAGTGATTTAATCTGGTTGAACCCAGTCAGTTTTCGGCTGTCCATTTTCAATTTGCTCCTTTTATTTTTCATTCGATCATTGTAGAGTCAAGTGGTGCCGATAGGACCACCCACAGATTGAATCAGCTTAAATTCAAGCCTTGTCGGGCCAGCTTTAGATGTGGTGGCAGTATTCGCTTTCATTTTTAAGGCTTACTACATTTTCATCAGATAGAGATAAATAACTATTTAGCTTGCCATAATCCCAGTATACATAGAACTTCATGTGAACTAAAGTAATATATCAAACACTCTTATTGGTTTTCCCATCTACCTTCTGTGTAGTACAAACAAAATGCCTCCCTATAGAGTAGAAAAGAGGGCTGGAGAAGTGGTTAGCTGGTCAAATCAGGAGAGCAGCCTGGTGGCCACCAAGGCTCCCTATTTAGATACGGTACTATAAATCAGCCTAGTCAGCCTAGGACAGGAAGTCTGTTATTTGTTATCATGTGAAAATAAAGGACAAAAAGCCTGAAAAAAGGAAACATGCAGCCACCACATCTACTAATAAGTTGTAATAAATTACATTTTGGCTGTTGGGTTTGGTTAAAGGAGAACTATGAGGTGAGTGCTTTTCACTCACCTCATCGTTCTAGCCGACCTGTGACAATGAGACTGTCACAGGTCGGCTCAGTAGATCGGGAAGTGAGCGAACACATACCGGGGTTCCCTCTGCCGTGACAGGGAAGGGGCTGGATTCCCCGTTCCGATCCGCCAGCGCTGACTGGCGGAACGGACGGGGAAGGGGGCGGGTACAGCTGGCTCTGTCTCTAGATAGGCAGAGCCAGCTGTCACTCACGCAGCTGGGTGGATCCAGACATAATTGTCGGGATCAGCTTCAGCTGCGGCGTCTCAGTATTGGCGTCTCAGTATACCGCGAGCTGCAGCTCGCGGTATACTGAGCTTTGGGTGACGGGAGGACGCTAGTTTGTGTCCTCCCGTTACCCTTCGCAGAACTATGGAGAAAAGCCCTAAGCCCATAGTTCTCCTTTTAAGGTCTAAAAGACTATCCTGCTCCAGTTTGGAAATGTTAAACACAGATCTTCATTGGAGTGCTGTCATTTTAAAGTGTATTTCCACTTTTGCAGCCAAATTGGGATAACAACTATTTTATATTTGTTACATGTTCCCATTCACATAGAATAACTTATGTAAAAATAGCTGCTTACCTCTATAAATGAATGATCTTTTCTGAAAAAAACAGCACTGAATAATCCTGCTTAGATCTCGCTTACTATGCAGTGTTTATGAGGTGGCCAGGGAGCTGTGTTTTACTAGTTAACCCGGTCTGTACTGTGCTGGCAGTTTTTATTGTCCATTGTTAACTAGATGGGCAGGACTGTCTGTCCTAGAAAGGGGTTAAAGATCTCAAGACATTGTGGGGGGAAATCATAAGGAGTGTCTACAGCACTCAGCACTTGGAAACAAGTACATGATTTGGTGCAAGTACCGCCATTTGCCCATAACAGACACTCCATCCACAGTGCATTGTAGTAATGCTGAGCCTGATAATATCACAGGCTCACTGTCACTGAGCTCTCCCTCTGGCCACTGCACCTGTCACACAGACAGGCCCAACAGCAAAGGTGGGTGGTAGGAGTCTAATGGGGTAGGAGTCTAATGGGGATGCTAAGGTACTAGTTCCACATCAGGCCTGCTCTGCTGCTGATTGACAGGAGGCAGTGGGCAGATTCCATAGGGAATAGCAGGTTTGCTATTGGCTATGGAATCCACCTACTCCCTGCTGACAGTCACAAGGGAGGCAGATCTGATGGGCAACCAGTCTTTCAACTTCCCCATTAGGCTTCGTCCACTCAGCCACGTTATTGGTTGTTAGAGGCTGTCAGCTGTGCAGCTGAAGGCATCTTAGCAACTAGTGACTCATCCCTGGCCCCAATCAGCTGCCGGCTGTGAGATTCCTCGGTGGACATCTAGATGTAAAAAAATGGTTTGGCCCTTTGCTTACATTCAGATGCTGGCTGAGAAACTTCCCAGCTGTCAACTGAATGGGGGCAGGGATGCAAGTTTGATTGATACGACACTGGTGGCCTGGTGTCCTAGCAAACAATGAATGGGAAGTTGTCATCCTAAAAGAGAACTATGTGTTTAACCTTTTTTTGTCTCATAGTTCTCTTTAAGGTCACGAGAGGACATATACTAACGTCCTCCCGCTATGTGCCAATAGCTCTGCAGCCGGGACAGATCCCGACAGTACTGTTGAGATCCACCCCGCTGGCTGATTGACAGCAGGCTCTGCCTATCTAGAGGCAGAACCAGCTGTGACCCTCCCTGTCCGTCCGTCCCGCCAGCCAGCACTGGAGAATCGGAGAGGGGAGGGGGGAATCCCTGGAGGGAGCGGTGACCGACAGTCACTGCCTCCTGCAGGGAGATGATCGGGAAATAAGAGATCGGCGGTATGTTTTCGCTCACTTCCCAAGCAATAGAGCCGATGTGTGACAGTTTCAATGTCACTTGTTGGCTCTAACTTTGGGGATTAGTGTAATTCACTCACCCCATAGTTCTCCTATAATGAAAGCTTTCTAGTTCACACATGCCCCACCCTGAGCACTGGCATCTCTCTGTACATCAGATCAGAGGTGGTCTTACTTACCGCCAGTTTTCCAAGTTGTGAACTGTTGGTAACTCTTGGAATCTGTTTCAGCCAAAAGAACATATTAATAAAGTGGTGCAATTGAGAACTACCTGACTCTGTCACAAGTGTCTGTGAAGCTACCAAAACTGGTGACAGGGCATTTTTTAACTTGACGCAGGACCTTTTAAAGATCCATACACCTGGAAAAGTAGTGATAAACCTTTACTGAATACCCGTATGATATTGCACTCTCCCTGCCCCTCCAGTCTCTCCCTTATTTCCACAATGCTATCTTTCCAAAGCAGTAGAAGCTTCCTATAGAGTTTTAGGTATAGTGTTGCTCCAAAGAAACATCTAAACAGGTAAATAATATGTTTTATGAATTATTTTTTGGTATGCTACTATAACAAACATATAGTGATGGTTTCTCAAATTTGGCAGCAAAAGTGGAAATTAACTTTAAGCAAACTGCTAGCAAACCTAAGTAATTTATAGCACTACATGAAGTTTGCTGAAAGCCTGCTGAAGCCTGCTTAAAGCTTGCTGTAAAGACTGCTCATATACAAGCTGAATCCTGTGTGAAAGGCCTAATTGTGAAGCCTAAGTCTACACCCCAAAAAACATTCATTATTTTATTGGCTGGCATGCTACCTGCATGAACCTATCAAAATGAAAGACACTTATTTTATTTATTGATTACAGATATTTATATGACGCCAACAATCAACGCAGCACTTTACACTCACATCAGTCCCTGCCCTCAAGGAGCTTACAGTTTAAAGTCCCTATCTCACATATACACAGGGCCAATTTAGACAGGAGCCAAGTAACTTTCCAGCACGTCTTTGGAGTGTGGAAGGAAAACTGAAGTAAACCCACACAATCACAGGGAGAACATGCAAGCTTGTTGCAGGCAGTGTCCTGACCAGGATTGGAACTTGGGACCCTAAGTGCTGCAAGGCACAAATGCTAACCACAAGACCACAGTGCTCCCCGCTTTAAGTTATAATTAATTTCTGATTTTCTAGGAAAGAAGTAGTACTTTGATTATGTGGATTTGTTGCTGTCCTCTAAACACACTCTGCCTCCTCATAAATAAAGAGCTATTATCAATCCCTAAAATGTATGTAAAAGTGTACCTTAAGGGGTTGTTGTTTTCATACTGTAAAGTGGCTGTTCAATATTATTACCAGACTGGGAAATATACGTGTATAGTGCTTAGTCTAAGTGATTTATTGGAAACACAGACAGGCAGTTAACTTTTTATAAAAGAGACCGTATCTTTAGTTTCTATAAGCCAAATACTTCCAAATCCAATTGCCTCCAATGTGAGCAAAACAAACTGAAACATCTTTTTATTCCAGTCTAAAACCTCATATTTGTGTTAACTCCTAAAGTGTCCCATTGCCAGCAGACATGTTATCTGGTTTAATAGTTGCCCAAGAAAAATGTAGCAGCATGGTGTGTTACAAGGACAATTCTAGTTATGAAATGCTTGCACTGTTTTGTGTTATTATTTGTTCTGATTGCCAGGGGCTCCATAATAACAAGGGCCTTTATAAATTCTGAACAGCAGAGAAGACATATGGACAATAAATAATGCAAAGCTGTCTGTTTTTTGCTGCGTTTTTACTTATACACCTTCACTGCGGCAGATGCTAGAAACAAGATTACAGTGCCATTTCTATTAAATACATGTTAGATACCTGCCTTCTGTTCCCCGAGATCATGAATAATAATAATTCATAATATTTATCTTTCTGTTAAGTTTTTGTCAAAAAGTCTTCGGAGAGAAGAAAATATTGTTAAAATAGTGCTAAGCTTTAAATGCAGATTAGGCTATTGTCGTTATTTCTTATCAAAAGAATCCGTCACTACTAGACAACTGTAGTTATCTGAATCCATGCTTTTTAATTGTTAGGATAGTGCTGCAATCCTCTCAAGAATTACTTTTTTGTGCTCCATGTCAGAGCAGATGTGTCAAACTGTAAGGTCATTCTGTCTTCTGCCAGAGCTTAGTGCTGGCTAGTGCCATTAAAAACTGTAATATAAAAGTCACTGTCAGGATTACATGAAGGAATACTAAAGGGTTTCTTAATTTACAGTTTTACCTCCTCCAGCAGCCTAAACAGTGTCACATATTAGCCCTAAAACCTGGCAAGAGACCAATGAACCTCCATGGGGACCATACAATGTTACACTAAGATGAACATTCACAATAATATGATATCATGGACCAATATATTGTGAATGCAGAGCATGCTCTGACCATGAGGTGGTTAACTCTCCCAGGTTTGGATCAATAATCAGTATCTGCAGGACTTCCATTGGAGGCTTGATACATGGAAACCTTTTTGTGCTGGGCCCCAGAGAAATCTATCTTCAAGATTTTAGTGTTGAAAGAAAGCTTAGAGGGGAAAGATGAATGCAGTAGACAGATTCACTTTTTCAGAATTGTCTCCTAACTTGAGGTGATGAGAGCAGTAAAGGCAGGGATTAGATATAGGGGCAAATTCAATAAAAAAGGTTAACATGCTTGACAGCAGGAAGGGTTAACTTAAGCAACAACTGGAACAGGGAAATGTGCTCATCTGAGGCCTTTGTAAATACTGTGCTGCTAAAAATAATTTTTGTCATATATTCTAATATAAGAGCAACATGAGCAGGAGCTACTATCACTTCCAAATGAAAGACCAAATTGATTAGGACCAGTCAAAAGGACCACCGCTGTTCTCAGTCCACAGGACAACCGTCTCGAGAGCCTGTTAAAAATGACAATATTATCAACAAGGACATTTCAAAATTGTTTTCCACTTTTCTAGGAGGAAAACAAAATTCCACTCTTCTGAACGTGAGAAATAATTGTACAAGTGTCACCTAAACTAGCACATCACCAGCCAAAAAGGGTTATTAAACCCTCCGTTTTTTTTGCATATATCTACTGCTAGCAAGCAGTAGATATATGCAAAAACATAACAAAAAAACGCTCTAACAGAGTTCTAAACTTACCTGTGTCTTCCTGCACGCTCCCGTCCGAAAATTGGAAAATTTTCGGTAGGCCGCAAAGCATCTTGGGGCGGGGGCGCATGCACATTTTCGGCCGGGACGCGAGGAGAGACACAAGGTAAGTCTATGGACGCGTGCACCCGCATGCAGACACCGTGGGACAGGAAGTGAAAGCAAGGACAGAGGAGTCAGCGCTGGATCGGAGAGCCGCCGCAGCACTGGGGAGAAGGCTGAAAACGACAGGAAAGAAGAAGATCGGATTAAGAGACATAATTTAAGGTAAGTGCTTTAATTAACATTGGAGGGAGGGGAAAAAAATTCTGCCTTTGATGTCACTATGGGGAAAAACACTTACCCCAACACTTACCTGATAGTTCACTTTTAAGTAAAGAGCTTTTTTGGCTCCTTTAAGCCTACCTCAGCATATCCTTACTGGTTATGCTCTTTTATAGGCCCAACTATGTAGAAGCTTGGATTTACATTATGCACTGATGTTATCTAACAAACTAATATGTAGAAACCCATGTCATCTATGATGTTTAGCAGTGGTTCTGGATGTGGAGTTAGGCAAAGTTAGCAATCTCCTTGTGTTTTGTATTTGTAAAGTCAGTGTTCATCTATGGGTAGCTAATGTTTAAAGAAGATATTATTGTGCTGTAAGCTTGTGCTATGCCATGTCACATAATTCTACAGTCAGAAGAAAAATTTGAGCATACAGGTCCAGAAACACATCTGCATAGTCTAACACAGCATTTTTGTATTTCTATTAACTAAACTAGAGTACAGAGTTGTCTTTCAGGTCTTAGCTCATTTTTAAGCTTGTCTTGTTACTTTAATTCTTTACATTTTCGATAATTTCTTCATACACTGGTGGCCTCCCCCTGAACCCTGATAATGATTTACCACCAGTGACCCATTTGGTCAGTTTGAATCTAGCCAGTCTATGTGAAAGTAAGGACTGAATGTAAATTTTTTACCATTACATGTCTGCTGCTGTAGCTTTAATGATTGACCTAATAACTTAATACAATCTTTCATTCTCTTTACTTTGCAAGGGGTTGTAGACAGATCTCAATGTCCTGTAAGTGTCAGTTCATCTTTATAAACCATGCAGCGTTCTAAAATGTGTTTCAGAAATTTTTTTATTTTTATAAGACAGTGACAGGGCATCAAACTTGTATTTGTATGACAGCCTATTTATAACTCTTAGATTACTGAAGTTTAAACAAGACAGTGTCCACCTGCATACTTCCTAAGGAGTTTCTAATCATTGGTATATAATCCGGGATACCAGATTGTCATTTTGTGATATTGAAGTACTTTTTCCATGCATTTCATGAAAATGAATACACAATGTCAATGTTATGCGCCATTGTTCAAATGTATCATCTTTATCTCTAGACACTATTTGAATCAAGATGTAACATTTTCCTGTTCAAAAAAAGTCAACAAATTCCATGGGGTATACTTTTTCATAATATCAAAATAGCAGTAGTTTTGCATGATTACATTGGAATGGCATTGTAAAGTGGGATTACCTTTAATTGGTAGACACAAAGAAAACTATGCCTGTTGCAAGACATATTTTTTATATCTTTCTTTAGAGCTACACAAGAAAATTAATTAACATTTGATTTTTACTGTGGCCATCGTCGCCATTTTCCTTTGTACCAAACCTGAATCTTAAAGTGTATCTAAAGCCAACATTATTTTTGTTAAATTTTACGTAGGGTGCTGAGAGGTTAGAACAAACCCCTGTTAGGCAATAATGCTGTCTGTGTCCCAGTTATTTATTATTTATTTATTTATTACAGGTATTTATATAGCGCCGACAATTACATAGTTGCACATTCACATCAGTCCCTGCCCTCAAGGAGCTTACAGTCTAAGGTCCGTATCTCACATGCATACCTACATGGGTCAATTTAGACAGGAGCCAATTAACCTTCCAGCATGTTTTTGAAGTGTGGCAGGAAACCAGAGTACCCGGAGGAAACCCACGCAAGCACAGGGAGAACATGCAAACTCATTGCAGATCGTGTCCTGACCAGGATTTGAGCCGGGGACCCTTATTTGTCCTGTTGACCATTGTGACCAGGACTAAAAGGGAGGAACAATCCAAAATTTGTAGTTGTCTTAAGAACTAAAGCAGCAAAAAAAATTCCCTCTTCCTGTTATTTGTCTGTAGCACAGGAAATGGAAGGCAATCTTCCCAGTAGGTTTATCTATTATATCTTAGCTTTAGATATATTTTAAATCCAACTTTCTAATACATTTTATTTTGTAGACCTGAGCAAAAAAATCAATTGCACACAAGTAGTTATTAGCACACTTATTCTTTTTGCTTGCAGAGTAGTATAAAACCTTTTGTAGTAAATGGGAAACGCTGCATGTTGTCTTAACCCCTTCGTGACGGGAGACGTACACTGTACGTCCCGCCACAAAGGGACCAAATGACTCGTCATGTACACTGTACGTGACAAGTTATTTGCTGCATTAGAGGGCTGGTAACCGCTGAGAATCAGCGGTTACCATTCATGAATGGATGCCTCAGTATAGAGGCATTCATTAATGAAAGGGTTAACCTTTTGCAGACACCTGATACCTTAATATCGGGTGTCTGAGTGTCAATGCAGGGCAGGCAAACATGCCAGCAAAAGCCGGCATTCTGACAGCTGGTATAGATCTAGAGATATCTCTCTCGGATCGTATACTGGCTTTTTTTTTCTTTCACTTTCAGGAATAGATACATAAGGTATCAATTCCTGAAAGAAGAATATTTCAGTTTTCTGAACGTTGTTGGAACGTTGGACAGCTGAATCCTGCTGCAGGATCAGTGTCACTAACTTATTATTGGCTGTTCTGAAGTTTGAAACAGCCTAATAATAACTAAAATGTATTAATTTATCAAGCAGTAATAGTGAGATTAATTCACAATGACTGCTTGATATAATTAAATAAATAAAATAGAAATTGTAAAAGTTTAAAAAAGATAGTGAAAAGTGTAAAGAAAAAAAAAGTGTAAAAAAATAAAGGACAAATAAATGAATGTATTTTTTTTTCCAGCTGTGCTGGTTTTGTACAAAATACTACAAATCAAAACTGGGGAAAAAGTTATTTTTTTTTACTTTTTTTCCTCTTTTTTTATATTTTATTTGTCCTAAGTGAGGCGTTAGACACACATATGTGATATAAATATGTAGCCCTATCTGTCCTCTAAAAAACAATATATAATATGTGTGGGTGCACTTTGTAAGAAAGTATATTACTGACGTGGAAGAATCACACAGCAAAAATGTCAAAAGTGTGTCAGTCATTTACGAACAGAAACTAAATTTATAAAGGGGGTTAAATGATATTGTAGAAATAAATTGCTGTTGTCAGTGTAAACTTTTGACATATCACCAAAGATGATTATAGAAAGCTGTACATATACAGTAGTTCTTAATGCTGGTGGCAACATGCAGAATGTAAAGTGATATTCAAGTCAAAAAGTTTTTAAGCTATTTAAAATGCTGATGAAATCACTTATGGTGGATACTGTTTCTTGTTGCATAAAATGTTTAGCTTCCTGCAGAATCAGCTGGTCCCCTGGGCACTGACCCTAATATCCTGTTCTAGTGTGGCTCATTTTCCTTGCAGGGTCCTATGGAGACACCCATGTGTGTGTGCTATAAGCTGCGTGTGTTTACACAAACACACAGGCCACAGCAAGGCAAGTCACTTCTCTGCCCCCCTCTCCTTCTTTCTCCAAGCTAGCAGATGGACAGCTGCTGGAAACTGCTTTCTCTTGTGATCTTGTACTGACAGATCACAGGAAAGATGGGGATTGGAGTGATATTCACCATATTTAATCCCAGAGAATTATTGTACAAGTTATTCTGAATTGAGAAAGCTGGCTGGATGCCAACTGAAACCTCTTCAAGAAAAATACAGCAAGTCCAGTTGCCTTGACTTATTTTTTTACAGATATACCATGACCCGGATGAATGAGAACCTTCACAGACATGATGACTGTAAGTGCTTGGGCAAGAATTTAAATAATTTGCTGGGCAATGTAGATTTGTTTGGTCTTGATTCATTACTGAAAAAAAAATGAGTGTTTAATGCTATTTTAAACTTTATTGAGCTGTTTTAAAAGCTTCTAAAACCATGCTTAAGGCTGAACTCCGGAAATATGAAAAAACAAACTGGTTTGTGGCCATGCTCCTTTCCGCTTGGCACCCATCAATCAGCTTATCAAAAGAGTAGGTTGGAAAATTCTCGGCCTAATGGAGCTCGCAGCAGGCTCTGTTTGGGTATTCTGACAGTAGAATGTGATGTCTACTGGTCCCCTAGGCAAGATAAGCATTTACCCCTTGCAGTGCAGGGGAAGCCCTACTGCAAGTGTGTGTTTTTTTGGGTTATTTTTTTCATTTTCTCAATTTAAAAAAAATCAGCTATAAATATTAATTGCCCTCCTGTAAAATCAGTATTTCAATAAAAGTCACAATGTAACAGTTTTCAGCTGTGGAATGCAAAAATCTGCATTATACTAAATCTTGATAAGAGAAGTTTGATGTTTTATGTCTAAACAAGACCTAATTTTGTCCTTATCTTTTTCTAGCTCAATATTAATTTACAGCCCGAAAGAGAAACCGAATGCTTTTGATGCAGCTGCTTTCTTCCAATGTGTTGGCAATTTCCTGGGAATCTTTGCAGGCTCATTTGCGATGGGCTCCGCATATGGAGTTGTTACTGCTTTGATATCCTTTATAGCTTTTAATTATTGAATGTTTTTACCATGCACTTTAGAATGTATTACGTTAATTTCTCTTCTGCTATAGTTTGTTAATATTATATACATTGTGTGCTGTTGAGAAGCAAAAACAAATGCCATGCAGTGTTGTTTTACAGGACCTAAAAACACAAAAATAAATAAAGAATGACAGATATTAAGTCCATTAAAAAATACACTCTTCATTCAGCTAAGCACAACCTGAAGAAATTGTAATCTATATTGTTGAATAATATGAGATTGTTTATAGTGAAGTCTAAACCAGGAAATGTAAGATGCTTTAAAGTACAACTGTGGCCAGCCTATGAACATATTTTATATATTCTTAACAAGCAGTAATTCAGCCACAGAAGCACTTTCTCTTTCTCAGCTCATTCTGTTCTCCCATTCTGGCAGTGACTTAGCATCCTTAGAGACTTCCAATCGCTAATGTAAATACAGAGCAAGTGCACAGGAGGAGAGCAGAGAGCTGATGCACAAGTTGAAGGACTTCACTGCTTCTCTTGTGATATTTATTGAGGAATTGTCCCACAATGCTTGCAACTACAGAGTTCAGAAGGTCCTATTTTAAAGCCGCTGATTCTTAAGAGTATGTCAAAACTATGGACATACTTCATAGTCAGGTCACAGGTTCACTTTAAAGTAGTTTTTAAAAGGTTTTGGGTGAAAGGAGTTGAGCGGTGTCTTGTTTATTCTTACTTTTAATCCTTTGTCTTGTTACATCAATCTGTTACTGGAAACTGCCCACCCCAGTTATAATTCTTCCCACAAAAATCTGAGATCTTCCCTTGATTGCCGAAATCTGCTATGTTTTTGGACAACATTACCTCTTAAACCTGTCTAATAAAGGATTACCCTTTTTACCGAATAGACAGTGAAATCATCCTTTACAATGACGGTTTTGAACAGTTGAAAAATCTGTACATGCAATGAGCATTTCCTACATGCTTACGTGTTGCCCACTCCAAAAGGCACCTATTTGCTCCCAGATTGTTGAATATGATTTTTGCCTTACTTGTGAAGGGAGCAAGTAAGGGGTTTGCAGAGTGACCCAGGCAAGTCACACATGTTTGGTCTCACCCTAGAATTTTGAACAGAACAGTGGTTAATAAGCAGTGACCACTGCAATTATACAGATTTGATATGTATGTCAACCAATGACCAATATTTCTTGTCACTGTTGAATTTGTGATTTAAAATTTGCAAATTCAAATTATGTACAACTAGGCATAATAATGTAGAAATAAGCAAAACCTCATAAAAGCTGAAAACCAAAATACCTCAGCGGTTGTACATGATTTGGAATTTTTATGTAAAACTGTTATAAAGGGGTTGTAAAGGATTGATTCTATCAAGGTAACCGAGGAAGGAAAGTCCATACATTTTACAACAAGTGTGCTGAAAGTAGAAAAACCCGTCCTCTCAGCTGCAGTATAGCATGCACAAACTAAAGTTAGTATTTATGTGTAAGATAACCTGTGTCTGAAAAGGTAACAAAATATAGTAGTTGTACTGATTGGAACCTGCCACACAATAGTTCTTTATTCCATTTTAATGTTTTAGATGTTAAATTAGCCAAGCTCCTCATCTCCGGGAGATATGGTTTGAGGTTTCTCCCTGGGCCCATATTGTGATCCTTTCCAGACTAATAACCCTCAATTTTATGCAACCCTGATGTTTATAGAAGAGTGATAGGCTACAGTACATAGATATATTCTCTTCTACATCACTGCTTGCTTAGCTGCATAGATTTTCTTTGATTTATGTTTGGCAGGTTAAAAATAACTAATTGCAGAGATAGCAGAGGGTATAAATGACTATAGAAGTGCCACAAAATGATATTAATGTATAATATCCAAACCTTTGTAGAACCTGCTTTCTAGACATTCTGTGTAGGGCCCCATATTGACAACTTCCCTAATGTAGATGTCCTGTTGTAAAGTTTGTACCAGTCTGGTATATTGTTGTTGCAGAGAATAGAGCAATTCATACACACTATCAAATAACTAGCCCAACAATATAGCCCTAATAATTAGTCCCAATATTCTTTTTAAGATGGGAAAGATGACATCTAGTGAACTGTAGTAAGCTGTTCACTGCTTTTGGTGTTTAAATGATCATGATGTGATCAGTAGTAAGTAGCCAGTAGTAAGGAGTCACAGCTGATGGTCTAAATATACAGGTGAAACTCGAATAATTAGAATATCGTGCAAAGTTCATTTATTTCACAAATGCAACTTAAAAGGTGACACTAATATATGAGATAGACTCATTACATGCAAAGCAAGATAATTCAAGCCGTGATTTGTCATAATTGTGATGATTATGGCTTACAGCTCATGAAAACCCCAAGAACCCCAAATCCACAACCTCAAAAAAGTAGATTATTACATGCAATCAATAAAACAAGGATTGTACATAGAACAATATCGGACCTCTGAAAAGTACAAGCATGCATATGTACTCAGTACTTGGTTTGGGCCCATTTTGCAGCACTTACTGCAATTACTTTTGCACGATATTCTAATTATTCGAGTTTACCAGGTGTAATGTGTAACCTATTCCTGCACACTTTGTGAATTCTGTTTCCAAGGAGATCAAGCATTGGGCCTCATATTTAAAACTGTCTAGATGAAGAATTGTTTATGTTGCCCCTAACAACTAATCATCCTTTTATTTCATCTTAGAACATTTGAAAGGATGAAACTGAATGTTTGCTTAAGGCATCCCAGACAATTTATCTTTCAGGCACTTTTAATTATGAGGCCCAGTGCTTGTTGCCACTTTGGAGGCACAATTTTTTAAAATGAATAAACACTTTTGTAAACTTAGATTTTACAAGGTTAGCTTGAATAGCTGATAAAACATATGGCATTAACAATGTTATCTCTGTCCCACTAAGAATAAATTAAAGCTGTAGTAAAACATATCATAAGTGTGAAACACTCCTATTACCCCTTTATGTGACTAGTTTTATATGCCTGTTTAGAACAACAAAATGTTTCATGCAAAAGAATGTTATATATTTCTCCGTCCAGTAGGAGACCGTAGAAAAGAAAATAACTATATGAATGTGTATTGTGTTTTTCTTAATTGCATTGCTTACTTGACGAAATTCACCAAGTTGTGCGAGTTCCCTATGTTGGAAACAGGACTATTTTTCCTCCTGTCATGGAGCGCCTTCTTATCTGCAGAGGCAGTGGGACTAACGGGTAAGTGTAGATTACCACTTTATGTAGAGGATGAATTGAAATAATATTCCTGCATGATATTGATAGCCTGTTATTCTACTGCAATAAGTTTGTTATATTGTGTTATCTTATTTGTGGACATCACATAAGCCTTCAATTCGGATGATGGTGGATGGTTATTCAGAAACAGGTTTGTAAGTTATTAGGAGCCTTTGCATTTTTGTAAAAAATGTGTGGTGGCCTGTGATTCTAGATTGAGTAAAGCATGAGCCCCCACATTTCCTTCCTGCATTCACAGTGAGGGCACACTCTCTCTGTTTATCCATGCAGGTAAGCTATTAATGTACAGTAAGTGGATGTGGTCCAGTGCACACCCACCATGAAGGCACGTGTGCACATTCTGATTGGTCCATGCACCTTTGGAAAAGACATCAAGGGGTTGATTTACTAACCTAAACACACACACACACCAGGTGTGTGTGATTTTCACACAGCAAAACGTATTTATCAACCAAAAAGTCTCTAAAAGCATATTTCCACTAATGCCATATATGGAAAAATCATGCACATGATGCATATATAATGCTGCTTCACAGTTTAGACAAAAATGGTTAGCTCATGCATTTACATTCCTGCATTCATCAACGCAAGCAACATAACATAGAGCTAATTTACACCACATTACCTTGCAATTCATTGCAGGGCTTTGAACAACACACCTGCTGGGTGTGTACACACTACAAAGGTGTTTCGATTCCTCCCATAGATCATGCTGGGAGGGAACACACTACAGAGGTGTATACACGTTCGTGGTGTGTTTAAAAGGTTAGTAAATCAACCCCCAAGAGTCCATAGTCTAACTGCCCACTGTAACAGTGGCTTGTGGGTACAATCCTGTCCTTTCAGGTTGACATAGATACTTACTGTATTAATTTTGACTTCAACTGAGATTATTCACAAAGTTCAAAGCTGCCTGCTGTAGTAAAGTGCTCATATACAAAGCAGCAGATTAGTTCTCCAGTTAAAAAAGACCCAAAAGATACATTTTTCTCCATGTGAGGTTTAGTAAGTTGATGCAGCTCAACTTGCTGCAAATCCTGGCCTCCTCTGTGTTTTGCTGTTTCTTTTGTACATAGCTTCGTTATTTCTTCCTTGACCATAAATCATAGCACAATTTTCAATGATGTGTCTGTCATCCTTTGGTACTGATGACTTTGATACTGGGGTGACCCTAGATGAACCTTTGCTACTCTCAGTGTTTAATCTGTTTTATTACATCGAGGCCTTCTTTGTCACCCAGTGGCAGACCTAAGGAACAAAGGGCCCTGGTGCAAGAATTTTTTTTTGCCCACCCCCAAAAAAAACACAAACTCAGCGCTCTCCTCCCGCAGCACTCGGCCGGCTGTCACTTTCTCTCCTCCCTGCTGGGACACAGAGCAGCGCCCAGCGGGGAGGAAAGAAAATGGCTGTAGTTCCGCCACTGTTGTCACCTGTTGCTACTAGCCACCCTCCTCTTTGGTACAGCCGCTTAACGCAGACACTGTACTTCATAGCCCTATTTCTAGAAGCACACAAGTACTGGACATTGCTAACTATGAGGTAACTGTTATAGGTTAAATGTGCTGTAGCAGTGACTTTAGTGTCTGACAATCCTTATATTTTTGAAGTTTTTCTGGTTGGTTGGTTGATTTGGTTTGGAATGGCCATACACAGCCTTAAAAAAAAACATTTGATCATGGGTTGTGACAGTAGAAGTGTCAGCGTTAATAAGCAAGCTATAACTAGCACTTGTGAAGTCCTTACTTTTGGACACATATCCGTGTTTCCCCGAAAATAAGACACTGTCTTATATTTTTTTTGCCCCCATAAACCACACTAGGTCTTATTTTCAGGGGATGTCTTATTTTTTTTTAATGTGCAATAAAATGTACAACAATCCAAAGTTATTTGGTATCACTCCGCCTATCACAGTAACTGGCGCCCTAGAGGAATATCGGCGAATGCAGCTCTGCTCCCTAAGCCGCCGCAGCCTTGCTTTCTACAGCGCCGGCTTCCTTTGCCATCATGGACAGCGGTACCAGCGGTGCAGCAGTGGGGACATCAGACAGTGGACAGCGTGGCAAAGTATGGTACCATTTACCGGTACACATTACAGTACAGTACAGTACCATTACATTAAGCAGTGCCTTCAGGGGGACATCAGTTGGTGATGTATGGTACTGGAGTGCTCCCTGTCACTGCGCTGTCTGGAGAGAGTCCCCTATCATCCCCTTAATACAGTATGTCCCTGCAGGCTGATACCATCTCTCCTGCAAGTTCCCCCTCACATGCTACCACCAAACTAGGTCTTATTTTCGGGGTGGGTCTTATATTACAGGAATCTTGAAAAATAGTGCTAGGTCTTACTGTCGGGGTAGGTCTTATTTTCAGGGAAACAGGGTAGTGAAATGTATTTGACAGTTGTTCCTTTTCCAATGGAAAATATTGATCAGTTTATTGAACTAGCACTAAATCCTTCAATCAACCAAGCTGAGAGAGGATTGTAGCAGGCCTGGTGATGCAGTACCTCATGCAAGGAAAGACAGATTTCTCATCACATGCTGAAGATTCTACCAGCCTGTGGCCACTCTTATTGAACTGTGCACATCATCATTGCTAATTGCACTGCCTTGAGCAATGAAAGTGCTACAAGCCATTTTTTATTGATTTTAGATGTTCAAAATTGTTATTGAAACAGAAGTTGCATTGCAAAGAAAGTTTTCAAATAGTTATGGCATTTAAATGCAATGTAACTTCTATCATAAAAATGTGTTCTTAACAATTTTCATTTTAGGCTTAATTTACAGGATTATTCAATTTGCATTTTATATTGCAGTGTTAAAAAAGGCAATATGATATAATTTAGGATGGCTGGCAGGATTTTGTGAACCTAAAAATATTTGAGAGTCTTATATATCATATTGCAGCTTAAAACTGTGGTTGTAAATCATAGATTATGCGCAAGACTTGAGGAACTTTGACTTCGCTCCAGGCAGAAACATAATGACTATCACATAGAGCCAGACCATTTACACATATAGAAAAGTTAGAAATAATGTGCACACCTTTTAAACCTAAAACTATTAATATGTAATTGTGGATGGAGGGTGATTGGGCAGATGCAGTTGGTATAATGTATTTATACCATTGCAGCCCCTCTGTTTACATTCAGCATTTATCAATTCCATCCCAAAAACTACCAAAATGTACCTTAATGTGGCCCTTCATGTAGCTATTGTGTGGAGATTTTGGAAGCTTTCTATCAACTTTTGACTTAGAAAAAAGGAATGCATGGACATGAAAGGGCAATAACAATCTTTCACCCACAGTTTCAATTGTTTTCAGGTTTTATACTGCCAAAAATTGCAAATGCTATGGTCACTTGAACCTTGGAAAACTAGTAAAACTGTTCGTGGTCAATTGTCACATGTTTGGCTCATAGACCTCAATGAAAGTTGATAGTTTGGTTTGGAAGTTTTAGTTTAAGACACTTTTGCCTGTTAAATTGGAAACCTTTATTAAACGATTATTCCATCTTTGAGAAAGTGTTTGATGGGTAAAAGCTCAACAATGTAACTGCTTCCATTTTTTAAATACATTTACTATATTTAAAATTAATCACATGTTTCCCCAGCAACAGTTTTTTTTTTCACTGCCATCTGCAAATATTGCATACTACTGTCAGGAAAGGACATATCACTAATGTAGCCTGTGTGGTGCCCTTAGAAAATGATAAGGTCTATCAGAATAAGCCAGGGGAGTCCTGACCTTTAGCAGAGGAATCTAAGCACTGTAGACACCATCGAAAAAACAATCTATGTACCGTTATGTGGATCGTAAGGAACTAGTCAGGTGTCAGCAATTTGTCTCTGTTTGGACACTTGCCCTTTATGGTAAAATGCATAAAGCCGAAATGCTGGCTGTTTTCTCTTATGCCGGCTGTTTTCTCTTATGCCATTATAGTTATCATTGTAGTCCAGCAGGAGGGGATGGCAGTGC
This sequence comes from Nanorana parkeri, assembly GCF_000935625.1. Classification (NCBI taxonomy): domain Eukaryota; kingdom Metazoa; phylum Chordata; class Amphibia; order Anura; family Dicroglossidae; genus Nanorana; species Nanorana parkeri. Next base: position 25,640 of record NW_017308963.1, read on the forward strand.
AGCCTTGGAACACAGAAATGTAAGTGGCCGTTATTCAAAGAATACGTTTGCAAATAAGTGATAATAAATTAACTAATTGGGCCCTATAGAATACATAAATATACTGTTTAATAATGTGATGTCTTGTAACCAGACATCAGCCAATCTCTATGGTTACAGCTGTTTATACAGTATATGTCATCTGCTTATAAACCAGCAGCCTTGGGTGATTTCTTTTTCTTTTTTTGGCCTCGGCATGGGTGAGTATTACATATTCTCTTACAAACTTTGAATTTTGTGCAGTTTTAATATGATATCTTTCCTATTTTACTCCATTAAGTGATGATTGATCTGCTTGGTATTTATATTAAATTCTGTTGACTACTTTTCTCTAGCTAATTTTTTATATAGAAATCTTAAATCAAACAGTCACAGATTAAAGCTTAAAAACACCAAGCTGCTCAGAATATAGCTAAAACGTTGTACACAGCTGTACGCTGCTATGGACAGTGATCCTATAGATCACACAGAATTACAAGAATTACAAGTTCAAAATAATTAGTAGTATCTGCAGGACCACAGCTAAAATCCCATCCATTAAAGTGGACCTGAACTTAAAAAGGGCAGATTGCTCTGTAATGGGTAACATTTAAAAATAATTTCTGATATCATGCCCTGTCTTGAATTCTTGAAGACAGCAATCGAATTCCTCTTTAAAAATATCAGTGCACTTTCTGGTATGTAAGTGTGCCTCCTGTGCTTTATGGCTTATGCATTGTGAGATGTAAGGCACTTTTGCCTGTGACTGCTAGTCTTGTGAGATTCAGAGTATGATTTGGTGATTATACTACTGCTCTGCTGACTGTTTGCTTGCTAGAGAAGAAGCTGTACTTGAGCCCTGCAGGGATTCATCTAGGAAACTGCTTTCTGCACTTATTTCTGCTTTTAAATATTATCATACCGGCCATGCCCTTACCAAGATGGCCACCTCCACAGAGATTCAGTGCAGAACAGGGCATGGTAAGTCATTAATGTTCAGCAGATTTTTCACAGCACAAGGTCCTCTTTATTACCCAACTCCAAACAAAACTTTTCTTAGTTTTGTATACAGTGTGGAGAACCTAGAATCTCTCTCATGGTTTATTGTTTTTTTCCTAGGCTCCTAAATCCTCCAAACCTTTAGATAAGACTTCTTTGGCATGAAGGGATTCAATGCAAAAGTGGGGGGATGCCTGTTGGCCTTTGTGGACACCTAGTCAGAAAGCATTACAGAAGACTGGGTAAGAGACTTGATGTCCAGAGGTTTCAAGCTAGCGTTCAGCTGTTTGCCTCCAGCCTGGTTCGTGTCGTCCAACCTGCCTGTGTCTTTGCTCAGGCTAGCAGACTTCCATGCTGCTCTTGCAGCTCTAAACCAGGTATAAACTAATGAGTCATTGCCATGATTCCATTGGCAGAACATTTTCGGGGGTTCCAACCTTTTGACTGTTCCAAAACCAAAAAGGGTAATTTGACCCATCTTGGACCTGAATCTTTTAATTTCTTCATACGAGCTTAAAAGATCTGCATGGAATCTACCAAGTCTGTCATAGCCTCCCTCCATCAGGTAGACTTTGTAGCTTCTGTGGACATCAAGTATGTGTACTTGCATGTCCCCATTTTTTTTAGTTCATCAATGCTACCTTTGTTTTGTTGTGGGCACACAACACTATTAGTTTGTAAACCTACCAGTTGGCCTATTGTGAGAGTTCACCAAGGTTCTGTTTCTTGTGCTAGCCTTACTACATTCACCACTCACAGGGTACTCCCATTGTGGGATACTTAGAAGACCTCCTATTAAGGGAACAACTCTGACTGTTGGTGTAATGCGGACAGTCCAGTCCTTCGGTTGGATGCTGAACCTCCAGAAATTAGCTTTGGAACTGACACAGTGCTCAAAGTATCTGGGTCTCATGCTAGACACAGTTCAGGCAAATTTATTTCTTCCTCTGCACCCAGACTGCATTATAGTTCTGGCCTGGATTGTAGCCTCCTTTAAGGTAGTTCCATTTGTTTCCATTTGCCACTCTAGGCCCCTACAACACAGTATTCTGTCACTGCAAAACAAATTGGTTTAGTTTCTAGACAAACCAATTTGCCTTAAACCAAAGACCAGATTGTCGCTGGTCTGGCGGCTCGGGAATCAAGCTCTGGAGTTGATAAAATCCTTCCTCCCACTGTCCTAAAAGATTAACACAATGAATGCTAGTCTTAAAGACTGGAGAGGAGTCTTACACTCCTTGTCAATGCAGGGGACTTGGCTGACAGAGGAGTTTTGTCCCCGATCAACATCTTGGAGCAATTTTTGCTGTACCTGAAACACTGAAAACCCACCGACTGGAAGATCATCTGACCAGACCTAAGGATCGGTTTACCACCCTGCTTCACAGTCACTGACTTTATCGACAGCGGTCTCTGGAGTTGATAATTCCCATGCTTTTAAAAGCTAGGAAGTCTACCTCCTGTAAGGTCTATCATCGCACGTGGAAACTGGAAACGTACTTTTCTTGGTGTTAAGACAGAAAGTTTCACCCCAATAAATATTCTCTAGGAAATATTCTAACCTTAAAAAATGGTTTACATTATAATTTGGCCAGACCTTGGCAACTGCATTCTTGCAATCCAAAGACTTCTACCCTCTCATTCTTTGGTCAGGATCTCTGCACAGGGTGTTTCTCATATTCTCATATTTATATAAAAGCAATTTTGATCCAGCATAGTACCTCCTTGTCTTGGCAGAGAGAACAAAAGGATAGGTCACAATGTGTTAGGGATGCACCAATATCAATAGTAGTATTGGTGTTGGGGCCGATACAGAGCATTTTCACAAGTACTTGTACTCATGAAAATGTCCTGATTCTAAAGGCCGATACTAGCCCTTTTAAATTGTAAACAAGTTTGGCTGCCTGAGTTGCTGCACTTGCTGAGGACCTCGCAGTAGCTGTCCTTGGCAGTGCTGGTCCAGTCGTACATCATCTCCTCCTCCTTCCCAAGACCGGCACAGCCTCACACCTGCAGTACAGCAGGTGTGCCCAGCACCTGGCAGTACAGCCATGGAGAGCCTGGCGCCCAGCAACAGCCGGTACAGCCATGGAGAGGCGCGATCGCAGCCCTGGTGAGACCCAAATACAGCCCTGGTGAGACCCAAGCGCAGCCCTGGTGAGTTCCAAATGCAGCCCTGGTGAGACCCGAATGCAGCCCTGGTGAGACCCGAATGCAGCCCTGGTGAGATCTGCACAAAGCTCTGGTGAAACCCAAATGCAGCCCTGGTAAGACTCGAACGCAGCCCTGGTGAGACCTGTACACAGCCCTGGGGAGACCACAAAAAGTCCTGGTGAACGCCCGCAGATACACAGCCACACTTCTGAGTGACCCTCACAGCCCTTCTGGAGCCTGCCATACCCTCCTGAGAGCAGGTAAGTAAACTTTTAAACTGCGGCTGCCTATTGTTCTTCTCTTATTGGTGTATGTCACAGTGCTAATCAAATGCAATTGAGAATGGCAACTGGCTATAGAGGACTACAAATCTCAGCAATCCATGATTGCTGGTTGTCATTCTCGATTGCTGTATAAACATGAATTGATGGGATCTGTAGTCCTCTATTGCTGGTTGTCATTTCCCATTGCTGAATAATCATGGTTTGAATTACAGTTCTTCATCATTATACAGAACATTAGTCTGTATTGTTTTAGAAAAAATGTCACATGTCCCTTTAAGGAAAAGTATCGGTAATTGGTATCGGCAAGTACCTGGGGGAAAGTACTTTGTCTTGTCTGGTGTTGAAAAAGTGGTATTGTTGCCTCCCTACAATGTGTAGTCCTTGGGGGTCAATTGATGAGCACTGTTGTTTAGAGATGTGACTCACAGTTTATGATTGTAATCACGCTGGTTCTGCAACAAGGTGGAAAAAAAATCACTGTGCTTGATTGGTTTTTGATGAAAAACATTTTCATTGTGTTCTCTTGACAAGTGTGATTTAAAAGCGAACTGTAATAAGCTAGGCGTTTGAGGCGGCAGTTTTGTAAATGACAGCAAAAGCTTTACGTTGAATTCCCATACCGATTGTTTTGATATTAAAAGAGCCAATTCAAAAATGTGTCTTTTATTGTCAATATGTCACAATACATTGCATGGGAGTTGATATTGGTAATGGCTATTTGGATTAATGGAAACAGTCTTTTTGTACTGCAGATGTTAATGGGAGCCATCAATTTCAGTTTGCCAGCCTATTCGTATGCTTTTCTACATTCAGGCTCAGTCAGTTGGCTAAATGGGAGACGCTATTAACCTCAGAATAGTGCAGAAATCCCACTTTTTTGGATTTGATGCTAAAAAGCACAAAACACTAAATTACTGATATACTGCATGAAGTTAATTACAGTCTGCTTTGTATGTGATTCTTAATTGCCTTGACTCTGTACCAGCATTGCTCTTATCGGAATGAATGCCGTGTTAATCACCGCAAAATTCAATTGGATTCATGAATGGATTGATAAGCATGCCATTTAAATAACATGACTAAGATTACCCTGACTTTGCAGTAGCATGCTAAGTATCAAGTCAGTCAGTTCTAAATTGGTGTTTCTTATGTGAGCTATATTGACATTAACAGACTATATGATACAACTATAGAAAGCAACACCGGAATACTGTTAAGCGTGTTTACATTTATCCCTATTCATTTTACAGAAGATATGCACCTTGTCACAAAGTCAAGTCTTGAAAGTGGTGCTCTCCAAGGTTCCTGGGGTAATTTAAAAACTGTAGAACTGATGTGACCTCATTTTCCACTAGTTACAAAAGACACGGCAGACATCCTCAAATATGCAAGCACAGCAAGTCAGTGGGAAAGGGAGGTTATCAAATCTATTGGCCTATAGCAGACTTTTACCTCAACATAAGCTTGGCATACATAGACATGCACACATTTAGGATGCAACAGTTTGGCATCTGGACCACATGGGAGAAAAAATTGTCTTTAAACACTGAAAGATGAAAAATCTGCAGTGGGTGGCAATTAATATAATTGTACATTTTATGAAAGCTGCTGTGCAATAATCTATTCAAGTGATAGACTTTACTGCCAATCATGTTGTAAGTAGATGTTTGCATTAGTGTATTTTTATATATATATAAATACAATTAGGTGCAACAGATTCCTCCATCTACACTTAACTGTGTGGATGGAGTAATCTCCACCTGGGCCAATCTGTTGCACTTTTTCCATCTGACCACAGAAAATCTGGAGATAAATTGTAAGGTGTGTGGGCAGAGATGCATCTCTCGTACGATAATCGTATGCGATAATCGTATGCGATCGACTTTTCATACGACAATCGTAACGTGTGAATAGAGTGCACGGCCGATAGTACTGTACGATTTTTGACGGTCAAGCATGTTTGAAAACTTTGGTTGATCGTACGATGTCTGCATGGTTGGTGGCGTTTCCTTCCGTCAAAAGTCTTACGATTAACACTGCGCATGCGCAAACGAAAATAATTACTGTCAATTACCGCAAGTCGTCCAGGTGTTTTTTTTTAACTACCGCTGATTGAACCTTGCGATAATCGGGGCAGGATGAGGCCATCGTACGAAAATTGTATGACGGTTCGATCATCGGACGAAAAGTTTCGTCCAATAATCGTAAGGTGTATGGGCACCTTTACAGATACCAAATCCAAGGGAGTAGTGGCAAACAGTGCAGTGTTTATTGGTGATATTTACAAGTCTCCACAGGTGCTGTACAGTGGTTCACAAAAAAAAACTAAAAATAAAACCTAGCCGTATCCCGGCACTAACTTCATAAACCAAAGTCCTAACTTACAGACTGAGCAGGCCTACCGCTTGTCAGCCTTCACATACACAATTTGCTAGTTTTGTTACAAACCATGCAGCTCTCTCAGACAGAGAAATTCGACAGTTGAGGTAAAATAATAACACAAAAGTTATCACATGCAACTTAGAAAAACTCAGAAAACGAATTATAGTAATGGAGAGTATTAGAGTTTCACTAAAACTTTTTTTATTATTATGGGATAGATTTGGGAAGAATACCTGCTTCTGTCAAAGTTTTATTACGGTTGTTACATAGTTACATAGTTAGTCAGGCTGAAAAAAGACACAAGTCCATCGAGTTCTACCTATAGTGATACGGAGAAAAAAATAAAATAGAAAGAAAAGAAAAGCCTAAACAGAACGCTGTGCCCACAGCTACCCCCTGTTGATCCAGAGGAAGGCAAAATAACCCCTATAAAGCATGGTTCAATTTGCTCCAACAGGGGGAAAAAATTCCTTCCTGATCCCATAAGGCACTCGGATATTCCCTGGATCAACAATCTCTGATGCCTAACATACTTATAACAACTCAATATCCAGTAATATTCTGTGCATTTAGGAATACATCCAGATGTTTTTTAAAACAATTAACCGAGCTAGCTAGAACTAGCTCCTGGGGCAGTCTATTCCACATTTTCACAGCTCTAACTGTGAAGAATTCTTTCCATATGCAAAGGTTAAACCTCTTTTCCTCCAGATGCAAAGAGTACTCCCTTGTCCTTTGCAGTGACCTTAAAGTGAATAATTTGGCACCAAGCTCACTATATGGACCATTTATGTATTTATACATGGTGATCATGTCCCCCCTTAATCGCCTATTCTCCAGAGAGAACAAATTCAGGTCAGCTAATCGTTCCTCATAGCTGGGCTCCTCCATGCCTCTTATGAGTTTAGTCGCCCTTCGCTGCACTGTTGACTGTGTTTGGGAGATTTCGCCTCACTTCCCGTCCTATTGACACACTGTAACAGCAGAATAAGAAATGAGGGGAGCAGTTGTCACTGGTACAGGAAGACACAAGCTATAATAAACACATGACAGAGGTTCTAACTTCCCCCCAATTTACTAAAAAAGAAGGATTTTGTTGCAGTATGTGTCACGGCTGGGGAGATTTCCCATTACATTCTGTCTGCTGTTTAATGGTATCAGACAAGTAGTAATGTGCAATTTGGAATTTACTTAATAAATGGAAGTTACCTATAAATTTCACAGGGGAAAATAACTGATCAATGGATGAACATTTAAACAAACAAAAACTGCATGAATGTATGGAGCAGTTCCTAGACTGGTCACAAGGTGGTAGCACACTATATATCAGTTCTGGTAAGTTACAGAAAGGCAATACTTGCCAAATCCTTGCAAAAAAAAAAACAGAGTTCTCTCACTGGGAGGCAGGTTGATTAGCTGAGTCAAGTGGTTGGCTACTCTAACAGGCTTTACACCAATACTGCCACACAAGCCTTCAGTCAAAAGGTTCTGGTGAAGCAAGGTACGGCCACCCCACTGTGTGTAGTATCTAGGGTTGCCACCCGTACGGGTTTCACCCGGACAGTACGGGTTTGGAATCATGTGCCCCGGTCTGAGCCCACTCCCTACCCGGGCACATAATTCAAACCGTACAATGCCGCATAATTGCATTTCTTGCGGCGGATGGCGGACACCGGGTGGCACTGTTTCCGTTCCCTCGACTCTCCCTCCTTACCCTGTTTCTCTCCTCCGCGGCTGTAGTTGGAGGAAGTGACATCAGGGAGAGAGGGAGCCGTGGGGGACGAATCTTTCTCCGGCAGCCAGCCAGCATGGGTTGTGGAGAGCAGCGCTTTGGTCTGGCAAACGAGTTTGGGACCGCCCTTCTCATCTCCTCAATGACCTGTCATCTCACCTTTTGAATAAAAGCAGGTTTTTATTAATTTTTTTATCAAATGCAATATCAATTGGAAAGGGGGGGAAATAGTATTGCACATTAAACATGCCCCCCCCCAAAAAAATGCCACAGGTAAGCTGTGACATCTTTTGTGGAGGCATCTTTTATGTGCAATTGTACACATCAATGATACAGGCAGGGGAACAAAACCTGACACAATTTATTTATAGGTGACACAATAGGAAATGAAGGTTGGGGACACAGATGCTATGTGTTATATTTTAATACTCACACACAAAACAAATAAAACTTATGTCTGGTGTTCTACTTAAGGGCTTGTTTCCACCTCCCTGCACATCTATCGCAATGTCCCGTGCCCGGAACGCGAGGGATCGCCTATATAAAGTCTCCCTGCGCTCTGGGGCGGGACGGGGGCGTGGCAGCATGATCAGCCGCGGTAATAAAATGCCCTGCATTCCAATGCATGCATGCACTTTTTTTGCGATCCCAGCGCACTTGAACACAGGACATTTTATTACCCCACGTTCCTGTGTGGCCGATCGTACTGGGGGGGGGTAGGGCATGTCTGCAGTGCCATTGACTTGAATGGCACTGCCACGCCCCCTCCTACCCCAGAACGCAAGGAAACAATATATATGTGATCCCTTGTGTTCCAGGAATGGGACATTGCAGTAGACGTGAGACCAACATTTGTAACTACATTAGAATGTGTGACCGGTCACGTGGTCACACATTTTAACGTAATTCCGCCCAGTTTTTCGGCGGTGTGACCACCCATTAGGTCAAGCATTACAACGTTTTGTGAGCTCTTCCAGGGGAGATCAGCATCAGAGATGGTATGTGCAGGAGAACCGATCTGCCCTGGGACAGCTCACTTCTATCCGACTTTGTAGAATGTGAGACATATTGCCGGTTACAGATTTCATCGCCAAAAAAACTGAGTGAGATTACGTTAAAATGTGTGACCACGTGACCGGTCACACATTCCAACCTAGTCACAAACTTTGATAGAACACCGGGTTTTGAAATCCTGTGCTCGGGTGTGAGCCCGAATCACACCCGGGCATATTATTAACACCGGACTTGTGACTCCCTGCTTGTGCCGCCACTGTCACTTGTCGAGTCCCTCCCTCCCACCGCGGCAGGGACTAGGTGGGAGGAAGTGACATCAGGGAGGTCCTCTGAAATCATCCTCCGTCTCCACCATGCGCTGTCATCTGGGACCAAATAGCCGGCAACGCCCCAGTCTCACGACCCAGTCTTCACTACTAACAGGTAACCGTATATATATATATATTATACTGTATTAAATATCAATTGAAAAGGGGGGGGGGTCAGTGTAGACCATAAAACGTGCCCCCATAAAAAAATGCCACATGTAACCTGTGACATCTTTTGTGGGGGCATCTTTTATGTGCAATAGTACATATCTGAACTCCAAAACAGATGTCACCAGCACCAAGATCCCATGTTACTGCAAATCCATTTTATTGATCGATGTCATTCAAACGACGGTGCCGGTGTGCTGGTGACATCTGTATTGTTGTTCTGTTATGAGCAGCGTCATCCACAGTCATTACCAGCACCCGTTACTTTTGGTATATCTGGTAAGAAGTGCAGCAAGGTATATGGGTACTGCTTTGTACACTTGCCTCTTATCTACAGAATGCATATCTGGGGGTCTATGGTATACTGGCAAGTTATGATTAACTCCAATGTAATTTATTTACCAAATATATGCATAGTGTATACTTTACAAGAAAATTGTCGCGCAGTGCTATAGTGTTCGGGTTTGGCTTGAAGAAAAGGTGGCAACCCTAGTAGTATCCCATAAATGACTGCCACAATATCCAGTGATGTGCTCTTCTGCTCTCTGCTGGTGGCCCGTGCACCAGACTTAGCAGGGAAGAACCCAGCATCTGGTGACAGCTCATATGCCCAGTCACTGCTGTCCCATCAGGCAGCATTAGAGGGTGGGATAAGCTGATCTTATATCTCCTGAGTGTGTCCTGGAGCACAGACGATGATAGGAGCCCAGGGAACTGTGGGAGCCCAGAAGATTGTGGGAAACGGAGTTAAAAGTACCCACACCTGTCACTGAGAAGAGTGGGTAAAGGGACACTCTGCTGGAAATGAGAGCAAATTTCCCCAGCAAGTTCACAGTAAACAGCTTGACAGAGGCTCTAACTCTACTCTGCTCAGTCCAAAACTATAAAAATATGGCTGAAGTTGGTATGTAAATAAGAGCTACAGTAAGCATTATGTACCTATAAACTGACCATTTAATGTAATTTCAGGAAAACTTTTTTTTTTCTTTAAACTAGATCACATTAAAAACACTGCTAAGTTCTTTCTTGACTTTACTATCAAAGCTCAGAAAAAGGCAATAAGGTACACATCATTTAAAGGGGAAAGACATTCAGTGGCAAGTTACAATCTCACCCCAAAAGTGACATTATTATTATATCTCCATTTGGGCATAGAGGTTGGAGCTTTCCCATTAGGATTTAGTTACACAATGTAATGTTAGAAAAAAGAGGTTCTTTTACTAGACATATCCACAGATATTTATAGTGAGGATTCAAATGCAGTAGCACAAGCTGTTCTGTTTGCTGAACCCCTGCAAGATGTTTTACCTTGCGCAGCCAATACAGGAACCCCTAGTCTCATGTCTAGTTGAAAGCACATGTTTCACTGTTGAAAGACAAATGTGAATGACCATACTTGTACCCTCCATACTGGATTTGGGAGTGGAAGCCGTAGGAAGCAGAGGATGTTCATTTCATCTGTCATTTTTTTCCCCCTTCTTTATTAATAAAAAAGAGTTGCCATTTAACATATTTGTTTTGACCAGAATAAACCGTTGAAGATGCTGAAAGTGTATCTAAAGCCAACTTTTTGGGGATAAAGCAAGGAAGGGTTAGAACCTGTGTCAGATTGTTATTCCTGCCTGTGTCACCACTTGGTAGAGCCACCCTCTTTGTTCGTCCTGGTGACTGTTATGATCAGGGTTGAAAATAAGAGATAATCTAAAATTGAAATTGTCACTGGAACAAGAATGAAGGATAAATCTTCCCATGGGAACACTTGTTTCAGTGACAGTTGCCTAAAAGAGGGATTCCCTTTCTTTGGCGAGATCTACTCCCACTTCATGTTGTGTCTTGAGACAGAAAGTGAAGGGAAATCTCCACAATGGGGTATAGCAAAAAAAAATGACAAGGATTTTGACTACTTAAAAAGATATGGCTTCAAAAATACTTTAAACTACTATAAAGCCATAAAACATTCTGCATTAATAAGGAATGTAACTGCCTGGGAATCTTGTGAGATTTTCTGCAGAGGGCATCAAGAACCCCAAATACTGGGATGCTCTGATATATAATAGGTGACCATCTCTCATGGTTGCCATCTCTTCTTGGCTCCTGTACCTTATTGTTGGTCTTTAATGAATAGTGTGGCAAAAGAGGTGGGCAGTGCTTGCAACTACTGTACATAGCTGGTTGCATCTTAGAGTCCCCGGTATTTGGGGCTTATGTGGCGGTCTGCAGAAAATCTGATAGAACGTTCAGGCACCTGGAGGTGTCTTATTTACACAGTAAATGATAGTTACATAGTTACATACTTAGGTTGAAAAAAGACACATGTCCATCGAGTTCACTCTAAGTGGTGGCCTTTTCAGTTTCTACACATATATGCTCCTCTTCTTTTGTTTTCTAATCATAGGGACACTTGGCTCATGCATAACTAATATCGTAAAGGTCAACTATCAGGAAAAATATATTATGATAACTGCATGCAGGTAAAACACATACTAATAGTATTTGGTATAGGAATGTCTTTTTATGTTTCACGTGCATACCAAGATGTTTAGAAAAGGTGACAGGATTTAAATTAAACTGTAAAGCTTCTGGGGATGACTGATCATTTGCCAGAGCTGTTCTTTTTAAGGGTTAATAGACCCAAAATTGATAATTTAGTGATAGGTAGAGCCTAATGGGCTGACTCAGCCCTTGACTTCTTATATGTCTTTAAAACTTCGGCAATTAAAATTCTCAACCATAATTGCAGATTCTGTTCGTGTCCGCCACAGAGGTTTAAGCATCTCTGATCACCTTTGTGTGTTCTAGCACCTACTGTTGCATACCGAACAATATAAAGTTTATAATCCAACAGGGAGAGTGGGAGATCTTATCAATAGAGTTCCCTAGAGGTAGAAGAAAAAATAAGATGATTAAATTCGAAAAAAAAATTACAGTTGTGCGCACCCTGATCATGTTTTGTATACCCAAATCCCTGCCACTGTTAGTTTGGCAAGCCCTATTAGCTTGGTCAGCTTGTAAATGTGGAAAAAAACAACTAAATAAAGACATTTGAAATAAAAGGGAATTAATATACTGAATACTATCATTACCTTTGCATACGGAAAGGATTCTTCACAGTTAGAGCTGTGAAAATGTGGAACAGACTCCCCCAGGAGCTTGTTCTAGCTAGCTCGGTTAATTGTTTTAAAAAAAAACATCTGGATGTATTCCTAAATGCACAGAATATTACTGGATATTAGGGCTGCAACAACTAATCGACATAATAGATTATAATTGATTATTGAAAAAGTTGTCAACTTTTTCAATAATCGATTAATCGGCTTCCGATCAGTTGGCCCTGTTCAAGTCTCACTGCCGAAGGCTGCAAATGTCAGCTATGTGTGCCGTGACTGCAGAAGTTCATCTCCGCCTTTCATCAAAGAGGCAGCAATCTTTACAACCGATAAAAGTGTAAACAATAAATCTTTAATAGAGAACACACTGCGCATACTGGTATTGTTTTTTCTTTTAAATAATTTAATGACACTACACCAGGTACGATTAGAGGTAGAGCAGTCTTATGTGGTTGTGTTACCAAATTGCTATGTCTTGGGAATAAAACATGTTTTTATATTCGCAACACTGCAGGTATCAATATGTACCAAATACAGAAAGTATATGAGTTTCAGTGAATATTGGGTAACAAGAATTTCTGTCTTGTTTGTGCAGCAATCCAAAAGTGAAATTTTGCCTCTGTTCAAGAGCTTCCTGTAATAAACACCGTTCACTGCTGATCTCTCAGGGTAACTGGTCTTGTATCAGCCTCCTCCTGTAGAATTTTGCAGACAGCTTGTAGTGGGAGGGACCTGCTGGGTCCCTCCCACAGCTCTGAACAGGCTATGTGCAGCACAGTGATTATTTCATAGTGCCTTTTGTAAAGTGATATCTGGGTTTGCAAAGTCCTTTGGTTCACACAAGGTGGATTTTTATACTTTGAAGAATATATTTGAGTGAACGTTTTTGTGCCTGGAGTTCAGCTTTAAATGGCAAATTAATAGTTTCTTTAGATTTTAACTATTCTAGTTTATAGAAAACCTCTAAGAAAGTTTTCCTTGTTCAAAAACAAACTTTTGTTTTCTTTTTCCACTTTTTATTTCAATTACTACACCTCTTATAATTTACTGCACATGGAGAGACATTAAACTTTTATCCATCTAATTATCGTAAACTGAATATATGCACAATTGCAGTCCACAGATAGCCTGTCAATATTTTTATTTTGAGATTCTATGGTAAGAATTGAAGACTCAGACCAGCCTTATTACTAACTGAACGGATAAATATCTAATCAAAAAACGTGAATCCTTTTGCAAAAAGACTGACCTTTGACCTAATGGCATGTATTAGCTACATGAATTTAAGGCTTTTCTGATTCATGAGAAACTTTCCCAGCTGTGCAGTATTCATTAACAATTCAGAGGAAAACTAAAGGGTTCAATTGTTTAATTAAATCTTTGCAAATGATACATTGTCTCTGCAGGCTCCTTTGATTTTGAATAAGTGGTGACTTGTTATTTTGTCTAAGAAATACGTTCAAGCCCAAGAACACAGTAGCTGTCACTATGTAAAAAGTGATTCGGTAATACCTAAATAAATAGATACTACTTACATGTCAGATATATTTCAAAATAGCTTTAAGCTGCAGTTCTTAAAAATATTTGCACATTACATAAATACGAAACTGTCAATGACTCCTTTCTACGGATATTGTCTGCTTTGCTGATATGGTTTTCAAGTAAATTAAAATCAATAATTTAAAACCAAGATACTCAAGTTTAAAGGTTGCTTTTTTCTGCATTATGCTACAAAGTTATTATTGACATTTTAAACTATATACGGGTAATGAAACAGATTCGTTTTTATGTAACAAAGTTAATGAATATTTGTGTGGTTTTTTGTATGGATTTACTGGTCAGAAGTAAGGTGCATGTTAACAAAATTGTGGTGAACAGTTGTCCTTCTTGAGGCTTGGTAAGGTTACCGTTTGTAGTAGAATGGTAGTGGGAATAATAAGGATCTTCATCCTGGTATAGTGATAATCATGTCCTTTATTTACATAAAGCAACAGGCATTACAAGTTGACATTTTGGGAATCTCTCAGAATCCCTTTCTCAAGGCAGAGTGAATAAAGGACAAGATTATAACTATACCAAGGTTAGCTGGGGAAGATATTTATTTTCCCATAATTATATGGTTGAGCCATCCACCATTTCACTACTGTGGGCAAGCCTGTGAGTTGTGTGATGGACACAATGCAACTTTTCTGTTAGTGAGAAAGGTTATGACTTTAATTGGTTGTACGTTGTAGATGACATTTAAAAAAAAGTTTTTATTTAACATTTTCAAAGATTTAGAATAGAAGGGTACAAAACAGCATATAGACAGTGAATGTTAGAATCCAAACATAACAAGGGCACATACTACCTGACCCATCACAAGCAAACAAATCCCTCTGCCTCTTACCTGCCTAAATGTAGGCCACCACCTCCAACAATAAATCAGCAAGACCTAGCCAACCTGTGAACTTATTTTGGATATGTTCATCCTCTATACATCAGTATATATTTTGGCAGAGCTTTGTTTATTAACTTTAGAGGAACCAAATCAATGGGCAGGTGAGAATCCTTTCAAATAACTAGAATTGGTTTCTGTGCGTAAAAACAGATTACATAGTTCTATTATACTAATTAGAGACATGTGCCTCTATAATATTCAAATGCAAAGTCTTAAAAGCGCAGGGTGCATTGAAACACAAGTTCATTTTTAGGAGAGAATGCAGATTAGTTTGGCACTGCTGTATCTGAGGTCATGTCCATACCAGAAAACATAGTTAGAAAACACAGCTAGGTCACCCCCTTCCCCAGGCTGTGATAAGGTAGTGAAGGAGCAGCAGCAGATTATTGAACTCATCCCTTTCTGTCTACATGCTCCTTGCCAGCACATGTGCATATAGCAGTGTCTGTTTAGTTCCTAGTGTTGCTCCTCCCTCTAACAAGTGAGGTCCTACTGTAGAGAGGATTACAAGAGGTCATTACTATGTCAAATTCAGATTCATACATTTCTTATATATGCCTAGAGCTCAGCTTTATGTATATGTGTCCTACAGATTGTATCCTAAAATTACCAGCACCCATCTAGAAAAGGATTCTCTGCAGAACAGTTTATATTTTTGTAATATAACATAATACAAGACTGCTTGCTTTTGCTACTAAGCCCCCTATCAGTGCTTTTGTATTTACTCCACTGGGTTTTGATGTCCAAAAAGGTTACTTGCCTTGTTAATGCATTCTTTACCTTGTTGAAATACCTATGGAGACCGTGTCACCAACTTGAAAAAAATGCAGGTAAAACACAGAGAAATATCAAGTATTTTAAATTATTATTTGCTGTGTCTTTTTTTTAAAAACTATTTCTAACCTGGAATGTTCCTGTGAGTTTTCTAGCAAATTTAAACATACAGCCCTAGCACAGCCCCTTGCCTCCTTGCAAATCTAGTCCTCTTCTTTTCTTTGTAGGGTCTAATTATTGTCTTTGCTGGACAAACTCCTCCGCCCCTCCCTACATCACCTTTTATGTAGCTGGAAGAAGCTGAGGAGAGTGCCATAGAGCAGGGCTCAAAATTTCAAGTCCTGAGCTACTAGCCAGGCCTTAAGAGTTACTAGAGAGTGTCTATTGAATGAGAGACAGCTCAGGGCTTTTGTACTGTATGCATACACAAGGAGGATTTTATAGGTAAATAACATGCATAAATATGTTAAATCACAATCTTACTGAAAGATTATTGATAAAATGAATGGTCTGGTGGCAGGGTCTTTTTAAATAGCATCATCATTATAGGTTCCACAGATGTTAAATGTGTTTAATTGAGGTATAGTAGACACATAGCTACCTGTGTTTAATATACAGTGCATTCAGAAAGTATTCAGACCACCTTCACTTTTTTCAATGTTGTTATGTTGCAGCCTGATACTGCAGTTGTTTTTTTTTCCCCTCAATAATCTACACTCAGTACCCCATAATGACAAAGTGAAAACAGAATTTTAGAAATGTCTGTGAATTTGTTAAAAAGAAAAAACTGAAGTATCACATGTACCGACCCTTTACTCAATACTTTGTTGAGGCACCTTTGGCGGCAATTACAGCCTCAAGTCTTTTTGAGTATGATGCGACAAGTTTTGCACACCTGGATTGGGGGATTTTCTGCCATTATTCTTTGCAAATCCTATCAAGCTCAGTCAGGTTGGATGGGGACAGTCAGTGGATAGCCATTTTCAGGTCTCTCCAGAGATTTTCAATAGGGCTCAAGTCAGGGCTCTGGCTGAAATCCAGACAAGAGACCTCAGTAAGGGACTCAGTAAGGGCCTGCACCAGTAGATGCTGTTCACACTTGTGCCCCTAGATGGCACTGAGGAGTATAGACATTTCCTATACTCCTCAGCACCATCTAGGGGCGTTAGTTCCGTGTGAACAGCATCCACACCTTTATATGTCAGGGGGAAGTTTTATAAATGAACCCCTTTATATCGATTACTCCTGCATCGATAGCTTAGGGATATCCATTGCTAGGAGCAATCTTTGTTGTTTGTACTTGTAATCCTTTACATATTTCAATTGATCATATTGAACAACATTGTTTCAAATTTCTCCAAGGCATAATTATTCTAATAGATGTAATGATTTTCCAAAGTTTAATCAAAACTTGTTATAGACATGCCAATACTTATTTCCGCCAGTGCAGGAAGTCAACAAATGTGGCAGCTGTTGTTTTTTTATACCATGTGCACAGTATGTGAAAGAAATACAGATTATTTTTTTAGTGTATTAAGGAGATTTAAAGTGTTCAAACGTGTTGTTATTCCTCAGATGGCTGGTAAGAATAATTTCTGGTCAGTAATTGGTCAGTGAACACGTCATGATGTAAGATTTACCCTCTCCTACTGTACCAATGACGACAGTTTCACCAGACAGGAAGTGATGGAAAGACTTCAACAGGGACACTGCCAGTAATATACAGTAAATCTGATGGGAGTTCTAGCCTTCCACTATTTTACTGTCTGTGTCGCTGCTGGAGATTTGCCTTCACTTCTTGTCTTTCTCATCACTGGTTCAGTAAATAAGAGGAATTCTTTCTACTGAAATAGTAAGAGTTCCATTCCTGACACACTCTGTCCAAAACTTTAAACAATAAAACTGTTACCTTTGGAGTGGGGCTACCCGCACACTGCAAAGGTTAAGTGATTGTTTTAATTCTGCTAAAATAACAGAGATTTACTGATCTGAACCACAATCCCAGCTTGCTAGAAGACTAGTCCCTTCAGTCTCTCTCCCCCTCTGCTTCAGTGGTTTAAGGTCCAGTGAGTCATCATGTCCTATGCAGTGTATAGGATGTGAGGGCACCAAGGGATATTGCATCGCTGGTGTGTATATCACTGTTATTTTAGCTCCAGAGACAAAATGAACACTTAACCTTTGCAGTGTTGGGGTACCTCACTGCAAGGGTTACGATTTTATTTGCCCGGTGTTCTTCTTTCAGTAAATAAATATACTTTTTTTTCCCTGAACATACTCTTTAATGTGTGTTTCTGCAATATGTGCAGAACTCTGTATATGTATGCTGCCATTCATTCTTAAGTACAATCCAAAGCATATATACTGAAAAAACAAATTCATCTATATTATCGGACACCACATCACACAGAAGTTTATAAAAAAAGTGCAACTGTGATTTTTATATATGTGCATTGAGGCTGTGAATGAGCTCTTATTCAGCAAAGTTAATCCTAAAAAAAACATTCTCACAATAAATAGTGTACTTCCGCATCATTGTATTTGAACAGGATTTTTTCAGACTAAAGAGAAACTTAACTCTGGTAGCTGTGTCCAAAAAAAAAGACATGCAGGGGTACAGGTCTAGTCACCAGTATTGCCTGTGTTCCCTGAAAGCTTATCCTCCCCCATTAGTGCCTAATAATGTCTTAATCTGCACTGTTTTGATTCCTCTGTATGAAGGCTGTCATTTCGATGGAGGCAGGGGCTTTGCTTCCTCATGTCAGAGCCTCCAGCAATGACAACAGTGATCAGCACCAAATCTTGTACCATATTTCCCAAAACTAGCAGTCATAGTCAGCTATACCTTAGGTCTAACACTGCAGATATACTGGCATTAGGGTGGAGAAAAAGTAAGTGCATTGCTATTTTTCAGGAAGCATTAGAAAAAGTAAATATTTCAGGGTACTGCTTACCGCAACTACATGCTCCTATCCCTTTCAGCTAAGGAAGGTGCCATTTTGGCCTTTATTTGGAATGCAGTTGCCATGGTGCTTTACATGTGATCAGCTATGACACCAGCCATTTGAGGGCTTGAAAGTTCAGTTGAGAGCTGAAATAAGCACAATGGCAACCTTGACAGTTGGCATGCCTTGCCAGTAACTGTTTGGGAGACATTCAATTGGTGGGTAAGTTCCTCTTTAAGTACAGTTAACATTTGAAGACATTCCCTATAATAACAAATCTTCACTTTTTGACTTGATTAGTTTGGTTTGTGTTTGTTCTGTCTAGTTGAGTGACAATGGAAACATCATACTGTGACCTTCACTAAGAAGAAGGTTTAGTTTTTTTTCCCTTTACAGTTAAGCCATGAAACAAGTTCCTTCCAAACTTTTAGATGACCCATTTTTTGTATAACAGTAGAAGTATAATGGCACACAAGCAGATAGTCTGTATAGTCCATATCAGGCACTCTGAATCCAGAAAACTCTTGTGTGACTAGAGAGTAATCATAGTTCCCAGCATTTGAATAACAACATTGTAGTATTTTCACAGCACCTGACAGAGCCACAGTTCTCCACTCATTATTGAATAACTATTTTGCTAAGGCTTGGCTATTTCAGAGTTCAATTGTCTAGAGTATGTTGAATGCTTACAAAGATTAAGGATTTTCTAAAATCAGTAAAAAGTTAACATCTTCAGGCATCTTCCTACGTCTAAGTTAGCTACTGTAAAGTCTTCACTTATTTTGCCAACATTTTGATAGCGTTGCAGCTATTGTTTCCACATCAGTGAGATTTCTCAAATCTTGGGGAAAGGAACACTTGAATATAATTGTACTGTTTATTGGTAACATAATGACTCTCTGAAGATATTATAACAGCTGTAAAACTATCCTGTACAACCATTACTGCTAATGCTCATAGCTGCTAAACTGCAGTCAATATGCCATAACAACTGACAGGCCATTCACACTCTGCCTAATTTGTATTGTTAAAATATAGTAAAAGAGCCAATTGTGTTGTTTGTAAATTTTAAAGGGAGACTCCAGTTTTACTGAGTAAAATAAAATGCCATCCTTATCAACTCTAAGATTTCGAATGACTTTAGAAACTTTATTGCAGAGCCTTTTCTTCATTAGATGTATAGACAGTAAACAAGGCTATGCTAGTGCACCTTCTAAAATCTTTCAGATTTGCAAATGATAAACGCCAGACAAAATAAGAATAAAATTATGATGCGGGGGGGAGAAAGGGTCCTTGGCATACAAACTGGAAGCTGAGGAAATGCGAGATTGGATAATGGTAATACATTTATTATGCTAGATGGGAGGATGGGCAAGCAGTTTTTAAAAGGTGATCTTTGATGGAAAGGTTATGCGTGCTAAAGGTGAGGATTAAACTAGAACAACAAGAGAGTGAATTTTGGAGAATGAACACATCCCGAGAGAAGTTTGGAGCCCTGCATATATTGAGGTTAAAAATGAGCAGGGTATAAGCAGGTCCATAGATGAGCAGAGAGGGTAGGTTGGTAGTGTGTGTGAAATAGCAAATGTAATTTAGGCATAATTTGTAAAGTGCTTTCTACGCAAAACATAGCAACTCAAACTTTGTTTCTGGTTAAAGTCAATGAGGAAATTGGCGGAAAGGGGCAGTAGAAAGGGTGCAGTGTAAGTGAGAGTTCTTTCTTGGAGATGCATGTATGATACTTTTTTGAGGAACACCAATCAGGCCATAATCTGTTTTGTTGCAGGCTAGCTGGTAAATGTGCTGCAAAATGTCTTTGCTTTGTATTGTTGCAAGCCTTTCCATGAGCTCCTTGCTTTTAAGGCTGGTTATAAATCGATTTGTGATTGCCGTTTTTGTTTAGCTTGGCGGTATTTGGTGTGGGGGTGCACTAGAGGCCTCAGCTTACATTTTTATGTGTTGGTCCTCCAGTGCGCCCCTACGCCTTTACGGAGGAGTGGGCTTCCTCCAGGCAAACCGGCATTCAATTAATCAACTGTTTTATATGGACGCTCTCAAAGATTAGAGTTATGAACACACTACACAGAGACACATTGACAAGGCAGTGTGGCTTCCACATATTTCAACTGAAATTGCAACTCTTTTTAATGTATACTGTTTATGGTTACCTAGCATTTGTAAAAAACAAAAACAAACCCTCAAGCCATGTTCTGGAGTTTATAAGAGCATATAAAAGACACATATACACACATTTATTCCATTAACACAGGTGGCCTATGTATAAATGATTTTTTTATTTTAGCCAACTTCAAGTTTTTTGGGGGGAATTGCAGGCTGAATTGTGGCATATGTCATCAGCAGTTACTATTACTGCAAAACCCAAGACCACTACGGCTTCCTAAATTAGCTTTAATGGTGATGCAGACCCACGTATATCTTGCTACAATTCATATTTATAGAGGCCCCTGATAATCCTCAAACCACAGAAGCCACAAACCTTCTACGGCTGGCGTGTCAGCTTCCTGTTTGTTTATAGTATTCTAACATCAATTTAACAGCTGCTCTTTTAATTCTGTGTGAATTATGAGCTCCCTCTATGCTGAGCCACAGCAAGGGGATTACTAGAAGATATATACAGTTCATGTTAAAATATTAAAATATTGTCTATTGTTGTACTCTAACAGCAGCAGTAATACAATAGAGCTCATATTATATTTGTTATAATTCTTGTTACAAGGAACCTTTTTACCAGGTACACATTGTACATGTTCTTTTATTTTATACATGCTTGTGATTTGGTTTTTCCAACAATGGTCAGAAAATGTATTTTTTCCCCTTTAGTTCTCTTTCTCTCTCTATCTCTCCCAACCATAAGTGTTGAGACAGAATAATGAGCCATGAAAAGAACCAGTCACACAGTAAGGTAACCTAAGCTACAAGAAAACTGTATTTGGATACTTCTGTTTGCACAAAAATAACAAATGGAAATCACCAATATAAATTTTAAATGAGGAAAGGTAGAATTCTGACCACAATATACAGTGGTGGGTATATCTTATTTTAGAACCAATTTTCGATAAATAGTGTGCATTTGCATTCCATCGTATATGCTGAAGCTCATAATGTAGTTCTGCATGATGCTGGGACACTCCATTTCCATCCTGGGGGTAGAGAGTGGCCTGAGATGCTTTAATAAGCAGAATAAAGTGAGATATCAGGACCTTCCTGACCGAATCGGGGGTGTTGACAGCTATAGATGCTTTCTAGAGCACTAATTGTAACTTCTTCAGTGAATCCTTTTAACTAAATTTATTTATATTCATTTTCCTTTAAAAAAGGAGAATTCATTGAAATGAATTCTTCTTTGTCATTGTTCACCTTCAGCTACTTATTTTTCACTTGTTTTCAATTATTCAAATACCAAAGAAGTCTGCACTTTTCTCATGTTAATGTAATGCATTTAGCAATGTGTGACCTTAATAATCTTTCATTTTACTTAGCCCGGGGTTGTATGCCATTATAATGTGATATACAGTACTGGTAGTAGTGGTAGCCATTTAGGAATTACAAATGCACAAATATGAAACAATTAAATTCAAGCCGCAGGTGATGCTTGCTTAATTTCATCATAGGATGGAGTTTGAAGCAAGATGATTCCCAGCAGTGTGATAGTGGATGCAAACATTGTGTTTCCCTCTGCTGTCAATGGCTCTTTAACAGCTGTGTGGAGTTAATGATGTTTAAAAAAACACTTCATTAGATGTAGTTCCTTGGCTACAGATGCAAGTTAGTTAACTGGTATAGCACATCATACAGCATGTGTTATTATAAGTGCAGCTGCAGGGTCCTGTCACAGATACAGAAATCAGCATTTTCTGGTGGGATTTGCGACTGAGTCACTGTACATCCTCAGAGGTTATGATGTCCTACTTGGGAACATCTCAGTGTGAAAATATAGCAGCTCAACAGCTCTAGAGGTTAGCTTGGTTTTAAATAGAAGTATTGTTTCATAATTAAAAATGTCTCTTGAGAAGTGTACAACATTTTAAACTTGTTATAGTTTAGTAGACATGTTTTCATGTTGCTATTGTACATATAGGTTAAAGAAACCTGGGAAAAATTGCATATAATAAATTGTACCTTCTTTTTAAAGTAAACTTGTGCAATCCAAACAGCATGGAGTGAAAAAAAAAATGCAGGGGTTACTTTTGTTGAAAATGTTGTTTCAGTCCTAATGAGCTAAATCCTGACATATAAGCAGCTGATATTTGTTGATAGCTTTGTAAAATAGACAGACCTCTCTCACCTTCCATCCCTCTCAGTTGGTCAATGACTTCCCATTACATTTGAGGATCAATAGGAAGGTCGAAGATGGAGTAGGGTCAATCTCAACTTTTACAGCAAAGGATGAGATTTGCATGCAGTGCATTCACTAACCTGTATCACTGGATTTACTGATCATACTGACATGTATTTTTACTGCCGGTAACCTTATGTATTATTCATAATATGCAGAGTTTGAATCACCTAGGTTTGTGACTAATCTACTTTGGTGTGACTCAAAAATGAACCTCCTAATAACAGAGTTTCCTGCAAAGAAGAAACTAAACACCTCTACTACTGCTCCAAACTATTCCACTTTATTGACGAGGAATTACTACTTGAAGATTTTTCAGAAGCTAATACTTTCAGGAATGTCCATCTCTTGTGTATCCTTGTGATTTCTTCTATCGACCACTATGTCACATCTGGACATAGTATGAACAATGTTCAGTGGTGCGGGCAGTGAAAGGTAAGTATTTTGTTTCTTCTTTGCAGGAAACTCTGTTACTAGTAAGTTCATTTTTGAGACAGAGTCACACCATTATTAGCAGATTTATTTTTCACTTAAATAAATAGTTTCTATTTTAATTAGTTTAAATAGAAATTAGTTTCTATTTTAAAGTTTTTTTAAAATATTTTATGTTGAATATTTTATTGCAGGTATCGTGGCAGTCCTATTTTGTGGAGTCACACAGGCACATTACACCTATAACAACCTTTCTGAAGAGTCCAAACTGAGAACCAAACAGGTAGGACTGTAAGAGTTATTACTGATATAAAGGACTAGAGGCAATTTAACAAACTGTTTTGATAACAACATGCTACCTGTACCAGGGATGATATACTGACTGCTTTTGACAACAACTTCAATTTCCTTCTTCTAGTTTTTTTTATATCAGTCTTAAAGAAATTTCTAAAAAGTTTACCACTATGAGCCAACTTTCATGCTGTATTGCAATATCAATATTGTTAAATTAATGTAACATTGTTATCACGCGGTGAAATCATGTTTTAACTGATTTTTAATCATGCTTTCAATAATATGTGACACTAATAAATGTATTTCTAATTTTTTATTTAGCAAGAGTCATAGTATTTCTTTAAAACCTCTTACCTTTCAGGTATTTGCACAACTTTAAGTGGAAATTGCCTACTACAGCTTTTTAGAAATTATAAATTGGGGTGTGAAATCTTACTCTCTCTAAATTGTCTCACGTATAATAATACAAGCCCGCTAATGTTTACTCTCAGTCTTAAAACAAGCCTGCAGTTTTTTTCAACCCTCAGCAGCAACATATACTTACCTTCTCTTCACTCCTCCACGTTTCATTCGTCCCCTGAGAGGAAGAAAATACCAGGTACTTCATAGTATTGAGACACATGTGACCAGCACTTATGCTTTGTAATTGTGCCAGAACTGTCACATTGGGGCAGGGTGAGCCCTTAGCCCTATGGAAGTTATGGCTGAAGTTACTATGAACTAACACAGGGCTGCCTTTCTTTGCTCCCAGAGGCAAATACAGTAGAGGAGAGCAAATTAAATGTGAGCATGTGCTGCTGGGAAAAGGGGCATTAAAGTGACCGTTGCTTTGCCCCAGATGGGCATAGACCAGGTTCACTTTAAATGTTACTATCTAGAGTTAAACATTGTATAAATACCACCTAAAAATATGTACAATATATAATGTGTATATGTGTGCTGTCTGTCCATCAGTAGGAAAAAAGAAAATGCTTACAGGGGTTATAACTCTCCCTTGTACTCTATCCACAACTAACAACATTTTTTAAATCCGGTTCTACTTCAAAAATATCCTCATTTTGCAATTTTGTGAGCACCTGCTCCTTTGATCCTGTACAAGGCTGCAGGATTTGAAAGTACAGATGTAGATCTGAAACCAAAGTAATGCAGCTAGATAAAGTATTTATTTTCTTAGCATTTCCTTTAGAATTGAAAAGGTTATATTTCTAGGTACATTCAAGGTTGGAAAAATCAGTTGCATTTTGTTTAGGTATAGAGGAATTGATGCAGCAGTTAACCTATAGCCCTTTAATTTTTCTTGTATTGAAGCATCCTGCGGAGCTAAATTATGAGTTACTGCATATATGATAATAAGGCAAATGCACATTTTTTTCCAGAAGTGGATAAAAAAGAACTGTATACCACTTAGGGCTGCAGCTAACGATTATTTTCAAAATCTATTATTTAGCCGATTATTACGTTCGATTAATCGGTTAATCGGATTTAAAAAAAAGGCTCCAGTGATGGACTACTAGTTTGTATTGAGATTGTAGTCCATCACGGGAGCAAGCTTGGAGCGGTGGAAGTAAATAAAAAGTGTGGTGTGCGATATAGTACATTATACAGCGGCGCAATGCAGAATAACACCAGCTATAGAGGAATACAACAAATCGCAGCAATAGTACATTATACTATATTCCTCTATAGCTCGTGTTATTGGAGAGGACGGGTATGATGGTGGAATGGAGTGCAGGAATAGAGAGGACGGGTATGATGGTGGAATGGGGTGCAGGGATGGAGAGGACACATATGATGGTGGAATGGAGTGCAGGGATGGAGAGGATGGGTATGATGGTGGAATGCAGTGTAGGGATGGAGAGGATGGGTATGATGGTGGAATGGGATGCAGAGGATGGGTATGATGATGGAATCGAGTACAGGGATGGAGAGGGTGGGTATGATGGTAGAATGGGGTGCATAGGACAGGTATGATGATGGAATGGAGTGCAGGGAAGGAGAGGACGGGTATGATGGTGGAATGGAGTGCAGGGAAGGAGAGGATGGGTATAATGGTGGAATGGAGTGCAGGGATGGAGAGGATGGGTATGATGGTGGAATGGAGTGCAGGGAAGGAGAGGATGGGTCTGATGGTGGAATGGAGTAGAGGGAAGGAGATGATGGTGGAATGGAGTGCAGGGATGGAGAGGATGGGTATGATGGTGGAATGGGGTGCAGAGGACGGGTATGATGGTGGGATGGGGGGCAGAGGACGGGTATGATGGTGGAATGGGGTGCAGGGATGGAGAGGTTGGGTATGATGGTGCAATAGGGTGCAGAGGACAAGTATGATGGTGCAATGGGGTGCAGAGGACGGGTATGATGGTGGATTGGGGTGCACAGTGTTGGGTCCGCGGGTTCCAGGCTGCGAGGTGCTCGGGGCACTTACTGCCTGAACATTCCCTCCATGTATTTGGTCTGCTGAACTCCTTGAACTCTGTGTAGGGATTGAAGACCCTCATGCTGGGCTGCTCCCCCTCCCCGTCCTCCGGGTCCCCCATCTGCAGCCGCCGGTTCAGCCTGGATGCCAGCTCATCCCCAGCCATCATCACTGTCCCCCGGCAGACACCGGTCGCGATTTATTCCCGGCACCCGCCATGTAACCACACTGGCTAGATGTAAGGAGCGCCGGGATTGGGGGAGAGCCGGGGGCTGGACTACGGGCATGTGCGGCACGGCGCGACATGTGCGGTGTGTGGAGCCACGAACAGGCAATTTAATAGATAGCCGACTAATCGACAATGGAAAACGTTGACAATACCACTACTGTATATTGTGGTCAGAATTGTTCTTGTCCTCACTGATAATTTAGTTAGGTAACTTCCATTTGTTATTTTTCTTCATACGGAAGTATCTGAAGACAGTTTTCTTGTAGTTTAGGCTACTCTACTTTGCCGGCCCCACAACAGTGTCTGGGGACCTTTACATACATGCTATAATGACCACATTCAATAAAGAATGCTGATTTTTTTTTTTTTACTTCACTTAAAGTGACATTAAAGTCTCAAATTTTTTCGTTCCCCCCATGCTGCTTTAAAGGAGAACTATGAGATGAGTGATTTCCACTCACCTCATAGTTCTAGCCGACCTGTGACAATGAGACTGTCACAGGTGGGCTCAGTAGATCGGGAGGTGAGCGAACACATACCAGGTTCGCTCACCTCTCGATCCTGTCACGGCTCTCTGCCGTGACAGGGGGAGGGGCTGGATTCCCCTCTCCCCATTCCGATCTGCCAGCGCTGAGTGGCGGAACGGACGGGGAGGGGGCGGGTACACTCCTTTAAGGACTTACCTTAAATGGTGCCTCTTGATCTGATCATACTTTCACTTGTATTGAAAAGTCCCTCCAGTGCTGGCGTGCTTGGGTCCCACATTGTCTGTCCGACGTGCATGCTCACCGCTGCGCGCATTCACCTCCACTGTATCTCTTCTCCCCGCCGAAGATCTCTACTGCGCATGCGCCCGCACCATCATCCGACTCGGCCACTCGAGAAGCTCCAGAGCTTCAGACGGGAGCGAGTGACGGTGACAAAGGAAAGTATTTACCTTTATGGTAACTTTATAATTTTTTTTAAATGGTCAGTGCAAGGTGTACACTCCATTCAGGTCTCTGTACGCCATCGCTATGCATTGTGCTGCCATGTGTTGATCTGCGGTAGTATGCAGTGCGCTGTGATAGGATACAGCATGTTTTAATTTTCGTTGTGGTGTGAATGGGACACATAGGAAGCAATTGATTCTAGATTGTCTCTAGACCAGAACATATATTTGTTTACGTTTATGCTATGGCTCACAAATGTGGACAGTTCACATAGAACTGAATAAAATATTGAGGTGTTTTGTTTTTTTCTCTAGAAAAGGTATAAATATGATTGTTTTTAAATAAATATGTTCCTTTTATTTAAATATAAGCTCTATTAAATACATTTTAAAAAATCCTTGAAAGATGATACCACAATGCGTTAAAAATGTGGTCCAACAAATGGTATGATGCAAGATAATGATGGGGTAATGTGAGCAGTATTTCTTTCCTGTCATATTATAGTATGACTATGTGTGGGATTGAGAGTCAGCCATGCATCATGTTGGATATTTCAATTTGATGAGTGACTTTTTACTATGTTTAACAGGTGCTACAGTTTGGCATTTCACATCGGATGATATAATATCACAAGAATTTCAAATGAATAATCAGTTAAATGTCAGGATTGTTTTCGTGGCAAATTATTTTTAATAAAGTATTAACCTGTCTGTTTCTTTTAGATTGAGTCATTTCATGAACTCGTTTATGTGCTGCATATTTTGAGGGAGTTTAGTTTGGAATAAAAATAAAATGCTAATGACATTTGAAGTAATCTCTTGTGAAATGAAAATAATTAATACTATTCATCCAGATGGATGGATGGAAATGATCTCAGAAAACAACAGAAAAACCATCAAAGTTTTTTTAAAATTGCTAATTGCTAGAGTTCAGAAACTGACAATATCATTAAAAACATTGGGTAATGATAGATAAAGGTACTGATATGAATTTAATCAATATGAATTTTATGTTCATGTGCTTATTTGTGAAATCTACATTATACAGGACAAATAAACATTGTCTCTTCAGTTCTCAAAGCAAAACATGTGACCTCTTTAGACTGTAAACTGTTTAAATCATTTAGAAAAGATAGGTATAATTGAAAAGTAACACCTGTTTCCCTCTTACATCAACAATACATTTATGTACAGTTTAAGGCTCCTTTCAAACCTCAGGATCGGTGTTTGTAGGCTTTTTTTTTTGTAAGATTTTTTTAACAATATTTCTTTATTGAAGAAAAAGTTTGCATACAAAGTCCAAAGTGATAAATGGTAAGGACACACTACAAACAGATAATGAAATAGGTGGTACCAGACTATACAGCATTGTATATAAAGGAAGGCACCACCATGAGCACTTAATTTTGTATCAGAAAGATTATTTTACATTAAATAACATAAATAACATAATAAAGATATACACATCAACATGTATAATTTTACTCATGAAATATATGCCTCATTAAACACCTGCACAGCCTCAATATAAATACAATTAAATTTAATTATCCATATATAAATCTTAAGTAGATACCAATAATATATATCAATAATGGTTATACAGGTATCCATTAGGGGGTGCATACTTCTTGCTTTACTTGTTTTGCGGTAACACCGCTTCTTCAGGAGCTTATGGGCATATAATTTAACTCACAGATAGCTCTTGCATCATGGCTCAAGGAAACAAAAAGCATGATTATTTCATCCCACAGGTTGGAAGGAGAAGCAATGCACCAGATCAGGATATAGAAAGGGAAAAGGAAAACGGTAAAAATGAAGGGGTCAGTTTTGATTGCCATACTAATTGTAGGTAAACTAAACCGTAGAGGAAAAATATTTATTATATAGTACACTTGGACACAGAGACATGTGCCAGTAAATGCTAAACTAGTGGACAATTGAAATGTATATAGAGCCTGTTAAAGGGGTAAAATATGTTAAGGCAGATATAAACAACCAAAAAAATAAAGGGGTAAAAAAAAATCTAGAGCCATATACACTATATTGCCAAAAGTATTGGGACACCTGTCTTTACATGCACATGAACTTTGATGGCATCCCAGTCTTAGTCATAGGGTTCAATATTGAGTTGGCCCTCTCTTTGCCACTATAACAGCTTCAGCTCTTCTGGGAAGGCTGTCCACAAGGTTTAGGAGTGTGTCTATGGGAATGTTTGACCATTCTTCCAGAAATGCATTTGTGAGGTCAGGTACTGATGTTGGAGACCAACATGAGAAGACCTCCACTCTAATTCATCCCAAAGGTGTTCTATCAGGTTGAGGTCAGGACTCTGTGCACAATGCAGTCCAGCAACCGCCAAACCCAGGCACGTCCATCGGATTGTCAGACAGAGAAGCGTGATTTCCTAATATCTCTTCAAGTAATGATAGTCTCTAATCAGTAGTTTTTGCTTAATATGTGATGGGAGTAAATGTTGGACCTAGGCTGTTGTAGTGTCCGCAATGCAATTCTGATTTATTTTTTTCCCATCCAGTTAAATTTGAAAAAGGTTCTGTTTAGTAACTGAATATCTTTGTGTTTTGAGAAGTAGTGGAATGGGTTGGAGAGGATAGAGGAGGCGGGGGAAACTGACCATACAAATGAAATGGCACCTTCCGAGGATTGAGAGTTGGAGGTTATGCCAAGAGTGAAGTTCTTGAATTAAATGGCATCTCACAGGTGTGCCATCCCAATAGGGATGATACAGCATTAAGTCACCTCCAACAATTTAATATTTAGAGGATGTGGTTTGATTAACCAGTTGACATCCGCGGTGTTAAACCCCCTTCCCATCCAGGCATGCAAACCATTTCTTGTTATCGTTATTAGGGCCATAGACATTCCAGACATTCAGAGTTGTAGAGCTGATTTGTTTAGTAGAGCAGGACCAGGGTTCCTCTGATGGATCAGAAAGATGGGTCAGTAGAGAACAAGGCAAATATTTGTTTATCAATGTAATAACACCAACAGTGCATCCCAAAGCAGAAGCTCCCACAACTTTACCGACCCATGAGTGTTGTAAGCGAATAATGTCGGATTCATGAAGATGCGTCTCTTGAAGAAGGGCAATATCGGTCTTGAGTATTTAAGATGGCAAAGTATTAGGTTACGCTTGTTGGGGGATTTGAGGCCTTTCACAATCCACGTTACTATCCTATTGTATGTGGAAATTTGCTGCATTGATCACGGTAGAAAAAAAGACTTGGAGAAGATAGGCGCCTATAGTTGTCACAGAGCTCCATACATGTCATAGATGGTGAGTCCATGGTAGAGTGCAAAAGGGTAAAAAAGTAAAAATTACTGCAGAGCACTTCAGATGTGCGGGAGCGTCCGTAACCAAACTCCCTGTAGCAGTTGAAGTAGGTCTGCAGGCAAAGACGAGTTTTCCCTGAGGGGGGTTTAACAACATATTATAAGTAGTAGTAAGAGAATGATGGTAGTCATGACTCCAATAAATCCTTTGTGAATATGTGTATGGATTGTGCTCCATCCCATATGTGCACGTCAGGTAAAATATGATGAACGCAATTCAAAACACATATTGGTACCTTAGGGCTCAAATTGTAGGCTCCCTGGGAGAATTAGAACTACTCCATACCCCATGAACTCTACCACCAGCACTCACCTATACACCATTTTATGAAAGGCATGTCTAACATAGTCATATGTATGACCTATCTCCTCTTCTTAGTCCCTTAGATCTAAGACCTATATGCAAATACCCTTGTCCCACCCTTAACTCATCATATCTGATCACTCTTCATACATCTACTCCACTCATTTCCTACTGCCTACATCCAGGTTACCTACCTCCGATCCTCTCCCGGACACTCCCCCCCCTCTCAACTTGATTCTCCTCTGTTTTGAAATGCGTACCTAATGTAATATTATATTAACAAACATGGCCTCCATCCAGAGTAGTTACCTGCTTAATATTACATGTATTCTTTGTATAATGTTTGAAACTAGTCCAATTTTGTATATTTGCTATCAAATTATATCTCGAGACTATGTGTGTTTCTACTTATATCTCTTAATAAAAACGACATGCTGAAAAAAATAAAGAAATATGATGAACGCAGGATGTGTATAGATCATTCAAACAGGAATCAGAATGTAGCAGAACCATTAAATGACCTGTAGTTGGGTAGGTTGAAAATACTGCGTAAACAAATGGAACCCATCGAGCCGTTGGGTTTGTGGTTCAAGCTTTCTTCTTCGGAGGGCTTTTGATTGGAGAAGAAGAGGAGTGCTCAGTCAGAGATTGCAGAAATTGGTGGGCATCCTCTGCAGAGGTAAATTACTTTATTTCTCCATCCGAAGTAGAGATACGTAGAATTGCTGGGTATGCCAAAGTGAATTTGGTACATTGAGTGACAAGGAGGCGATAGGTATCAGTGAAGGCCTTTCGTTGTTTGGTCAAGGTGGCAGATTAATCTGCAAAGAGCAAAAGCTTGAAACCACCGGCAACTAAAATACGTTGAGAGCCGTAACCTTGCAGGATAGATCTCAGTGAAGTCAAGATAGCGGACGATGACAGGTCTTGGTTGCTGAGTATTCCTGATCGCACCTAATCTGTGAGCTCTCTCAACTTTACAGGGTCCGTTGAGGCCCAGGGCTTGCGGTATAGTACATGAGCAGAATTGCCCAGGATCAGCAGGTGCCACTGACTCTGGTAGCCCAATAAAAAATAGGTTGTTTTTCCTCAGCCGATTCTCAAGGTCATCAATCTTGTCCAAGAGATAATAGATTTGTTTATTAGAATAATTTAGTGTTGATTGCATGCATGATCTTCCAGGTTACTAAGTCTGTGTTCAGCCGTCTGTAAGTGGCCTGATTGTGCCTCTAAAGCTAAGCTTAGCTGGCCCATATGTTGCTGAATACAATCTGCAATAATGTTAGTCAGGTCTGATTTAGGATGTAAGGCCACCGCTGAGGCCAGATGTTGGAAATCCACATCTAAGGGGGTAAAAGTGGACTCACCCAATGATTTGTTAGGAGCGATGTTTCTGGACTCCTCCCGATCCACCACATTGGAAGTTTATTTTGGGATCTCTGACTCGGTCAGTATGTTTCGTCTTGAGTGCTGCGAGTGGGAGAAAAACTTTTCCATCTTCCTGGGAGGGTCTGCAAGCGGTATGTGAGTGGATGAAGCCGGGAGGGTGCAGTTATTTGCTGTGTTCGTTATCATGTAGGTCGGAGCGGGCGCGCACACCACTAACCCATTGGGGCCGGAACCCGGAATTCCGAATGCATTTTTAAGATTTAACTCCTGAGTTTCGTGTTACTTTAAAAAGATGAAAGTGGTTTTTAATAACAACTATTATTATTTTTTATTATTATTATTTAGAAAGTTTGAAGAGGTTAACAAAACATAGGGTAAAACACAAGC
Organism: Nanorana parkeri; assembly: GCF_000935625.1. Taxonomy (NCBI): domain Eukaryota; kingdom Metazoa; phylum Chordata; class Amphibia; order Anura; family Dicroglossidae; genus Nanorana; species Nanorana parkeri. The sequence continues at coordinate 58,058 of NW_017308963.1, forward strand.
TCATTATAAGCCGGAATGAGGATTATGGCATTACAAAATCCTAGTGAATGGTTACAGGAAGGATGTAAAAGCGCTCACATTAGGTTAACTTCAAAATATAGGTATAACTGGACAAATTATACCATTCATCAAAAGTCTAGGAAAACATTGCCATGGTGTATGATTACAGAAGGCCAAAATTGGTAAAGGTAGGTAACAGTGTTATTATAAACAACAATGAAACAAACAAGAGAAACAAAGAATTTACCGTGTTAACAAGGCATTAGCCAGGCATTTGCAAGGCATTGAAGAGGTGTCATAAATGCTTGTAAAATGCTCTGTCTCAAAAAATAATGATACATTGATAAAATAATGATTAAAAATGAAAAAGAAAATGTAAACAAATGAAAAATAAAAAAAACAGAGTGGGGTCCCCCTCCTGATTCATACCAGACCTTTAGGTCTGGTTGGAAAGTTAGACAAAATAATAATAATTTAAAAAAAAAAGACCCATCCACTCTTGACGAACTCTCGCCGCAGAATGGCATTTTCACAGATGCCAGCAAAATATAAACAATTGGGCAGAGCTAGCGGTGACATCACCGCTAGCTCTGCACAACTGTTTACATTTGTCCGGCACCTGACTGGACTTAGTTGTGAGGCATGATGGACAAAGTCATCTTTATTTTGCCCAATGATGGTTCTTACTGTGCACTGTGCCATGATTGGGCAAAGTCTTGCACCTGACCTGTGGTCAGGTGCATTGCTTTACCCAATCAGGGCTCTCACCAGGCACTGTGCAGTGCCTTGTGGGGTGCTAGGTGGGCGAACAGGCCGCAGAACACCCTGATAGTTTGTGTGTTCGCCAAACACACAAACTACCGATGTTCGAGTTGAACTGTTGTTCGACTTGAACATCGAGCCCATCCCTATTTACAACGATGTTTCCTGCAGAGATTGTGCTTGAATTATTTTCAGCGAGAAAGTTAGCAAAACATATAATTTGTCTAGACGTGTTCTAACTTTTGCATGACTGTAAATAAGCTGTTATAGTTACTTGCTAGAATCTAGATTGTATGTCATGATATTCGGGAGGTTAGCGCCAAGCTTCCCTACCGGTAACTGGAGTTTTTTGAAGGCTATCCTCGCTCTCTTTCCCTTCCAAAGAAAGGACGTTAGGGCACTTTGGAGGGTTTGGATGTCTTTGTGTTTCAATAAAAGGGGTATTGTCTGAAGAGGATAGAGCAGTCTAGCGAAGCTGACCATTTTTATAAGGTGGGATCTACCCAAAAGGGAGATAGGGTAGTCCTTCCAGGTGCACAGTTCTTGAACTATTTTATTTATAATAGGTTTGTAATTGATGGCATATAGGTCTCGGGCTGAGCGGGGAATGGCGATCCCTAAGTAGGTGATAGAATGCTTCTGTATCGTTAACGAGGGATAGGTGCGGGAAAGGTTTGCTATAAAGTTTTTGTCTGTGGTTAGAGGAAGGAGTTCGCTCTTGTGGACATTAATCTTGAGACCAGAAAAGGTGCCATAATGATTTATATGTTCTAGAATGTGCGAGATTTGTGTTAAGGGGTCAGACAGCAAAAGCAGGATGTCATCTGCAAATAAGGCTAGTTTGGTGTCAAAGGGGCCGGACTGATAACCCCTGAAGATTCGTGGGGTCGCCAAAGATCGGGATAAGGGTTCTATCGCCAAATTGAATAGGAGCGGGGAAAGAGGACAGCCTTGGCGGGTCCCCTTGTGTAAGCGGAAGGAAGGGGATAGGGCCGCAGAGGTATGAATCTGTGCAGAGGGAGAACTGTACGTAGTGGATATATACTTCAAATACAATCCTGAAAAACCGTATCTTTCCATAACCATCAAAAACCAAGACCAATCCACGTTGTCAAAGGCCTTCTCCGCGTCCAAGGCCAAAAGGGCCATAGGACCGGGAGAGGACCCTGACAATCTTATACCTTCTAATGCAGTGAGTATTTTGCGTACATTCAACACAGCGGATCGACCAGAGACAAAACCCGCCTGGTCTGGTGAAACAAGTTGAGGCAGCACTGCGGCCAGTCTGTTGGCCATAATTTTAGACAGGAGTTTTGCATCACAATTGAGCAGAGAGATGGGACGATATGAGCTAGGCATGATGGGATCCTTCCCCTTCTTAGGCAATAGTCTAATATAAGCTGTGTTGAACGTAGGTGGGTAGCGGCCGTGTTGTAAGATATAGTTGTAGAGAGACACTAAGGTGGGGGAAATGTGTTCGGATATGAATTTAAAGAATTCGGCGGACAAGCCATCGGGACCAGGAGCCTTCGAATTAGGGGAGTCATGTATAGCTGCCTGGACTTCCTGAATGGTTATAGCTGCATTCAATTGATCTTTATCTGCGGCGGATAGGGATGGTAAGGTGACAGAGTCCAAAAAGGAGGAACCCGCGGGGAGGTCTCCCTTGTCCGCCGCATACAAGGATTGGTAATATTTACGGAACAAATCGCAGACAATTTCGGGGTCTGTAGAAACTTCGCCGTTGTCGTTGGCCAGTGAAAGAATATGGGATGGGGCATTATGTCCTCTAATTAAATTACCCAATAATTTCCCGGACTTGTTCCCAAATTAAAAAAATTCTACCTCCTTGCGGGAACGAATTTGAAGGTCATATTGGGCTATCCAGTGGTCACAAGTGTGTTTAGCTTGGACCCATTCTGATCTAGTGTGAGGGGAAGGGTCTTGTCGGTAGGACAAGTATGCCATTCTGGCCGCTGTGCATGCCTTCACATACCTCTGTTTAGTCCTCCTCTTCTGGGAGGAGACATAAGCCAAAATTCTGCCCCTCAGGACAGCCTTAGCCGCCTCCCAGAATAGGATAGGATCTCCTGCATGAATCGCGTTATCAACAGCATAATCACCCCACCAGGAGGCTAAATGGGCCTGAAACATGTCATCAGTGGCTAGGTAAGCCGGAAATCTCCACACCACTGGTCTGGAGGGTAGGCCCAAGTGCTGAATGTCCATGGATACCGGGGAATGGTCCGATATGACCATATCCTCCACTGCTACCGTAGATATCTTCGATACCAGGTTAGGTGAGATAAGAAACATGTCCAGGCGTGAGAGAGTCGTGAGCATGGGAGAAGTGAGTGAATTCACGTGTCAGAGGGTGTAAGAATCGCCAGATGTCAATAAATCCTCCCGCTTGAATCATTGCTGAAAAGTTAAGATCCTGAGCCAGGGTGGTAGGAGAGGGGCGTCCCTTTGTCCAGGAGCGATCTTCTAGGGTAGTCGGTACTGCATTGAAATCTCCCCCCAGGAGAACGTAAGTATCTGGGGCAGGAGGTGATTGTCTTGAAAGGAGCTTATCAAAAAAAGGTTTATTGTCCACATTGGGATATGTTCCAAATTTCGAATGTGGCATGTCCGATCTGGATGGTGATGTGGGACCACCGACCTCTCTCTAAATCATGCTGCTGGGCGAGTAGTGAGTGTTGCAGATGTTTACTGATAAGTATAGCCGTCCCTGCGGAACGGCCCACTGAGGGTGCTCCCACCACTGTTCCCACCCATGATTGTTTGAGGCGAGATATGTCCTCCCTTAGTAAATGGGTTTCCTGCAAAAGTGCTATATCCACCCTTTGTTGTTTTAGGTGACGTATTACCTGTCTTCTCTTTTGGGGTGTCCTGAGGGCCTTGACATTCCAGGAGAATATTTTTAAGGCGGTTCCCATAGCAGCTGATGGTGTGTCGTGTCAGAAAGGTCTTGACAGACCAAAACTATATAAAGTCGAGTCGTTACCTGTGTCCCAGTGCTCCAGGAACGACTCCTGTTCATGAGGCCCATGGTACCTGTAGACGGTCTGTGCGATCCAGTAAGCAGTAGGTCAGCGATGAGAGTGTCGAATAAGGTCTTCTTCCGATTGGCTGGATAAGTGTGAGTGCTCGCAACTCGCAGAGCAGCAACGATAATAACTGCAATCAAAAAATATACTTCAACGTCAACTTTCAGGTAGGAACATATACCTGTCAGGAACTTCCTTTTTTCCGGATGGCGGTGTACACTGGTCTGGCCATCAACGTCGGGGGAAAGGTTAACCCCTCGGAGAACCATGGTGACGATGGGGTGGACAACTGCCGGGCGCCGCGCCCCGCCACTGTTTGAAAAAGTCTCGTAAAATAAATGGTAACATATTGAAAATATCCTTATAAATGATAACGTCAATGGTTTAGGATCACACGCGTTCGCTAACATCCTGCGGCATTAGAGGTCCTACATTTCCTGCCCACTCAGGGCATAAAGAACAATGGCTGCTGGGCAACCTGACGCTCAGGTCCTCTTCTTTCGTGGTGGGCTCTTCAGTGGTGAGTCAGCCTGTGCAGCACGGGCGGCTATGTGCCTGTCTACATAGGCTTTGGCCTGGGTAGCAGACGTGAATCGGAGAGGGTTGCCGTCGGGGTCTGATAGGCGTAGTATTGCTGGGTACGCCAGTACGAATTTAATCCTTTTATGAACCACGATTTGGCATACTTCGTGAAAAGAGCAGCGTATTTTGAACAGTTCTGCAGAATAATCCGCGAAAAGCAACAATTTATGGCCGCCCGCAACCAGTTGACGCTGCCTCCTGTAGGTTTGCAGGATTAGATGTTTATCAGAATAGTCCAGATATCGTACAATGACTGGCCTGGGCTTTTCTTGGTCCTTTGGGGGGCCTATTCTGTGGGCTCTCTCCACTGCGCATGTAGATGTGATGCCCATGGCTTGTGGCATAATCAACGCACTGAAGCGCTGGAGATCATTAGCAGAATTGTTTCAGGAATCCCTATAATTCTGATGTTATTCCTGCGGTATCTGTTTTCAAGGTCATCAACCTTTTCCAGCAGATATTGTAATGTTTTTTTATCCTCTGCCTGTCCCCTAGCAGCATCCATGGCATGGTCTTCCACCTCACTGACACGAGTCTCCAGGGCTTGCATCCTGGATGCATGCACCTCCAGGGCCGCCGTGATAGGCCCCATGTGCATTTTAATGGAATCCGCTATTATGGTTCCTATCTCCAACCTCAGATGTGAGGCCACAGTCTCTGCCAGGTGCTTATAGTCAATGGGGGCCTGGGGAGTTAATTGGAGTGACTCACCCTGCGCTCCCTCATCAGCCTCGTTTGTGTCCTCCATGGCCGCCGGCGCGGCCTGTGTGTCAGTCGTTGTGGACGCGACGCAGAGCGAGCGGCGGACCGGCTGCGATCTCGCCACAAATTTGTCCACAATGTGCCGGGAAGAAGCCGCTGACTAGTGGGGTGCGTGTGATGCTCGGTATAGTCGATGGGGATGTGGCGGGGACGGAGCTCCGTTAAGCACCGCTATTCCATCCGGCGCCGGAACCGGAAGTCCGCAATTTTTGTGTTTTATGTATTTATATATTGTTTGTTTTACAAATAAATGCTTAAAAAATGTCAGAGGATTCCTAAAGCGCTGTGGGCTAGCTAAAGAGGCAGGCCAGCCTTTACAGGAGTGCTGTAAACATTAAAGAAGAGACTCCATCAGTCTATGAAATATATAATGTGTGTATATATACAATGTACAACAAACACTTTCACTATAAATTATCTATTCTGTTAGAGTTTACTCTATATGTCTTGTGAGCTCATTACATTTAGGATTTGCTAGTTTATTGTATCAAATGATTTCACTGAAGTTTACTGTGAAATGTATATACAAGAAATCATACCTATTTAAAAAGACTTTTTCTTGCTGACTGTTCTTCTCAGTGAGGGGCTCCGTACCCAGAGTCAATTGTAGCAGGATTTACAGACTGGTGGGAAATGTAAGTTTCTGCCAAGGGTTTGCGGCTCATTATTGTGTTGGCTCACAGCGGTGAAGCCTTGGAATGTGCATGATAAGGAATAATATTACTGTTCAATTACAGTGAGATATGAAGGCAAGGTCACCTCCAGCATGTGTCTTCTTATCATAATTATTTAGAAATAATGAATAAGCTTGCAACAAAAACAAAAAAAAGATGCTGACTTACTGCATCGTTGAAGCTATCAAATATGGGCTTAAGATTTTTTTAAGCTCTATTTTAAAGTATTTTTTGAGTGAACTCTTAAAAATTATTTAAAATTCAGGCTAAATGGATTTTTTTTGCGCCTTCTGTGAATATTTGGAGTTTCATCACATTTTACATATTTCTGCAAAACTTTCTATATTTAAAAATGAAACACCCCATTTCCTTCTTAGCTTTTATTATGTAATTTGCAGGATTACTTAACATACACCTTCAGCCTTAGTAGTGAATTATAGAGAGTTATGCCGTTTTGACAGCCTAATTAAAGTGTTAAAGTATTAGTGTAGGTAAAATAAAACATATTCAGTATGTTTATGGAAAACTTGCACTTTTCCCCATGTTATGTCTCTTTAAAAATACAGGAAAAGACCTGTTCATCCTGCCAGAAATCCAATGAGCTCTGAATATTTTTGTTGTGGACTGACAATGCTTCTTCTGCAGCACTGTAATCCCAAGTAGCAGTGTCAGCGCTGCCTGAGTTCTCATCTCGTCTTCTGGTGGACTACAGAACTCTACCTATCACCACCTTCTCTGCCCATCTACACACTCACACACACATATATAGTGCTCTTGGGAGATACAGTTCTGGGAGTGCATGTCTGCATCAGTAAGAACTGAGATACTGTACTGTGCTGATCCCTCCTCCCAGCAGCTGCCCCCAAAATCATTTTACAAGCTTGGAGAAGATGTTACAGGAAGTAATAAAAGCTGTGTCTAACTGCAGCAACACATTGACAGAAAAAAAGAATGGCATATCATGCTCCAGAGGAGGAAAGTGAGGTTTGGGGGTAATTTTGCCTAGAGATAATGTTTTACTTTTGCACGTCAGCTTTCCCTCTCCAAAAATAAGTTGTGTCGTCTACATCTACATTCTGCATATGTGCTTCAAACAGTTTAGCATGAAAGCAGTATTCACAGGTTTGGGATAAATGAATAATTACCAGAACATGTTTTTCTCAAGGGAAGTAAAGTGAAGTTAAGATTTCTCTAATATTTTAATGTATTTCGGAATTGGAATCCTATGAATGGATGTTTAAAGCAAATTCAACCTACACACTCTGAATTTGTTTTTGGATTATTTCTTTTCTGTTACATGCAATGTAAAATATAATACAGGAAAGTGCTTATAGTTTGAGGGATCTTTAAAAAATTATCAATGTACAATTGTTTGTATCACTAGAATAACATTTTATGTTATCAGTCAAATACATTTAGGTAAAGGCTGCCTTTAGGATCATATGATTGGATTGGTTAAAATATCTTTGCAGGAGATTGGACAGCATGGACAACTTCATCCATTTTCTTTATACGTCTGCTAAGTGGGGTTGAATAGAAGTAAGTTGTCATTGTGTAGTGTTGCTTCTATGTAGTGTTGCCTCTACAACAATGGTGGAGTCCCCCTTAGTGGCAAAATAGTGGACAGAAATCCCAGTTGAAGCAGACATCATCTGTGGGATTTAGTACAATTAATTCCCTTTGTTTTAGGATTTATTTTATATAATAAGGCTTAATATGGCAGCAGACCATAAATGTGTTTCAAGTGACAGTATAAGGGAAGCCATTTCATTCCACAAGCCATTTTTCTAACTTGAAAGACAATGAAGCCAGCAAAGTGGAATTGCAAAGTGTCCTAACTCACAGCACCCTTCTGAAACTTAGTTTACTGTTACAGTTTGTTTGTTATATGTTGGTGAACATTGGTCTTGGCTTTTTGTGAGTGGACCTCATTGTGTTTTCACAGTTCAAACAATGTGTTTTTTGGTACAAACTCATAGCAACCCAGAGCAAAACATCTAAGAGCTAGCTGTAAATTAGCATATAAAGCTCTATATACTAATAGATTAAAAAATGTGCTGGAGGGAAATATGCGCATTGTCTATAGCAGCCTTTCCTAACTAGGGTGCCTTCTGCATTCCTCAGTGGTGCCTCAAAATGTTTACACAGCTGCATGCCTTTCCATGGGGCAGGCAGGCTTCCGAAGTGAAGTGGGCTCCCGATGTGAAGAGGGAACTTTGATGCGAAGGGGGTAAATTCTGATGTGAACAGGGAGCTTCTCTTGTGAAGGGGGGTGGGGGGCTTTGAGTGTGTAGTGGGGATCCTAGTGTGAGAGGGGGGCTCCTTATGTGAAGGGGTCACCTAATGTAAGAGGTACAATGAGGTAAAAGGGGGGTGGGGGTGGAATCTGATGTGAAGGGTGGCTGCACACCATTGTTTTGTGTTTTTGCCCCCCCCCCCCTTAAAAATCATACCAGACAACTATCTGGAATTAGTGTCTGGTATTGATTTTGGAGGGGGCCACACATTGTTTTTCACACTTACTTTTTTACATTTTAGATTGGGGTGCCTTGAGATTTTGCATACTTTTAAAGGGTGCTGTGATTAAAAAAAAGGTTGAGAAACACTGTTCTATAGCAAGTTAGCATCCGGCTGTCTTTTCTGCAACCTAGGTTGATCCTGATTCAAGGCTGTGAGCGAAAAAACTTTTCCTATTTGGCACCTTTTTAAGCATCATCACAATTGTGTGAATTGAAGGGTTATTGTTCTGGCGCTCTAACACAATAGCTTACGCTGAATTATGTTCCAATACAGCAGTTATTCTCAGTAGAGTAAAATTATACAGCTAGCTGTAGGCGGGTATATTATCTCATAAAATCAAATACTGGTTGCTGTCATTAATGGAAATATTTAAAAAAAACTTTATTGTGTCAATTTGTCTGCAAGAGCCTCTTACTAATATTGCTCATGAAATAGCATGTTTCACTGCTAATTTGATAATTAATTTGCAGTAATTAAAATGTTTATATCAAATTTCAAGCTTTTCCTCTCACTCATGGTAGCTTTAAAAAGCTGAAGACTTGACGTCATTCACAGTTTATTGCGGCTTTGTAATTAGCCATCTGCCCATATTAGCCTCTGCCAAAATAAATTTCTCTTAGCTGCAAACACAGATTAGTCTTGGGTATAATTAGTCAAAATAGAGCTTTCAAAACTTCTAATATTAGAATATTAGTACTGAATGAGAGGTGTAAACCTATTGTTAGTCCAACCTTGTACATGACTTGCACTTCTTATTTTAGGAACTAAAACATACTTGTTTATTTAAAGAATGGCGCCCAGGCCAACTCAGCTCACAGGTTCATGTATAGTCTAGGGGACTACAGAGGATGCAGTTATCACCCAGCCCATTGCCCTGCCAATAGACACATTATTTTAATTTCTACCCCCTCCCCGTTCATTTCTCCACTCAGTGCTGGAGGATCGGAGAGGGGAGGGGGAATACCTATGGGGAGCGGTGACTAACAGTTACCGCTCTCTGCAGGGAGATGATCAGAAAGTGAGCGAGTGACGTATGTGTTCGCTCACTTCCCGATCAATAGAGCCGACCTGTGACAGCTTCTTTGTCAGAGTTCGGCTCTGTGAGGATGATTGGAAATCACTCAAATCATAGTTCTCCTTTAAGTTCTCTCAGTCCCCAATCTGGCAGCTGTCAAAAGCCAATTCAAGCCACTGCAGGGACTCCTGTATATCTCTAGGATGCATGTGCTGGCTATATGGCACAATTATAGTGTTCAGACACTAGGGGGCAGTGAAAGCAATAAGAAGCTATCATCACCACCTGTTCCATGCTGAACAGCATGTGAGGTGGCTGCTGACATTTGTGTTCTGTATATGGTGTCTGCACAGACAATTTGGGAACATTTTTTTCAATGTAAGTTACTGTTTTTCTCCTTTAAGGCCTCATTCACACTGGCGTACAATACGCTGCGTATATGCGCGTACACACGTATTGTCCCATATGCAGCATATGCAAATATATTTGCGCTGTGTAAAGATGCGCAAAAACAGAATGGACCCGAGATGCGTCCGGGCAACGTATTTCTGTGTGTTTTACGTGTGTACGCGCATATACGCGTGGTTGCACGCGAATATGCACATACAGTTCATTAAAATTTCTATTATGAATGATGCATTCTGGGATTGCATATAGTGCATGCACATACACGTATACGAGGAACTGTTACCAGCAAAATCCTATCACATAGCAATACAGTTGTATTAAAAAAAAAGGTTAAAAAAATGAATGTTAAATTAAATAAAAATAAGTTCCCTCGCCCTATGTACACGCACATACGAACGTAAACACATGCGTCAGGTGCACTTATTTATGAAAACAAAGATTACGCCACACATTTTGGCTATCACTGCATTTGCTATGCAAATGCAAATTCATGAGTTTCAATGCCACATTTTGCGAGAAAAGGCTGCTTTTGACCTACTTTGTCTTTGATTAAATGACCTTAATAGAAAAATGCTGCGTCCAAAGAAACATTGAGCAACAAAAAGCAGGTCGAATGCAACCTCTTAAGCTGCCATGTGTACTGCTCAAATATCATCTATAGAATCTTGTGGGCCTGCATTTCATGTGCATTCCAAAGGCATGCCCAACACAGGAAAACAAGTCCCATCAACATGAGCCCAAATATCTTTCAGCCCAGTAAGCAAAATCACCTTTTAACTACTACAAACCCTGGCTATTTTGGTCATGCTGCAGTGCCCCCTTATTTTTGCATTAACTTGCTCTGTCCCTCTTTGTGAAGTGTATCTCCTTGTGGTTTGATGTACAGGCTCATATAAATACATTTACTATTTAAATGTGGTTTTATTTCACAAATCTTTCTCAGTTAAATTCTTCCTGGTTTGGGGTGCAGGGGTGGGGGGTGGTCATTTGGGCAAGGATGTGACTTTTGTCTTAAAATTTTGTGCTAAAAGTTTTCCCTCTTTCCCATTTTTAAAACTTGGGAGGGTTGCTGCAGCTGTTTTAAAACAGTACTCTGACAACTGATTTTTAACACTTAGGGATTCATTTATATAAGTTCCAGCTGGCATATAGATGTGCGTGTAGCCATTTACAAACCATAGTAAACAACTACCTCATAGTGCTTCCTTAGGTTCAGAGTTAAGAGATAAATCATTTTTGCCAAATACTGTATACTAGAACATTTCCTAATGTGCATCATACTGGTTGTTGAATAAGATCAAACGTGGCAGATACTCTTTAATGTGCCTTTTTCCATGGGTTTGCAATTTCAGATTGTCTGTTTGAAGTAATGCCCCCTTCTGAACTCTTCTAGATTTTCCTTGTGGTAGACATGGTCAGCTTTATATTGCAAATATTAAAATGTGGTCTCACTAAGGACTTGTACAGCAGTAAAACTATGCTCACATTCATAAAATCTTAATCTTAAAAAGTTAGAGATGTGTGCTAACAGATGCTGTCCCAAATTATATGGGTAATGCATTGTTTTGTATATGAAAAAAGGTGTTGTATTGTTTTGCATTAGTTTATCGTTCTCAGTTCAGTCTTTTGCGCTGTGTGGTCCTGCTGGTTAATTGTATTTCCTGCTCTTTATAATGTTAGCTCTCCAGAAAATATACCAGATGTGATGGTAGATCAGAATACTTACTCTGAGATACATCAAATTGCATTATCAAAAATGTGCATAAATCCCACTAAAAAGAGAAATTTGCTCTACATTCTGATATTAGATCACCTTTGATCAAGATGACATATGGCAAATAAACATTGCAAACTGCATAATGCACACTATAACACTTATGATCTGCATTTGCTAAACTTTGGCTTTAATTATTCTTTAATTTTAGGAAGAAAAACATTATTCACACCACATAGCTGTGTGGGCATGTACCTGTGGCGCTGCAGGCTATAGTGTGTTTTGAAAGCGTTATGTTTGAGGCATCACAGTACCAGAGGTTAGGTTTTATTACAGGTATTACTCTTTTCACACCATAAAAATATGGATGTCTGGTTTAATAGTGTAAATGGCAGAAGATTTTAACTGCTGGAAGATGTGTTAAGGAAGCACTTGAAGGTGCCTGTGCCTATGTTTACATTATAGAACTTTCTAGGACCCTGTGGAACATGTGGGAAACTCATAAGCAATTAGTAACTGAAATCATTCATGACCCTGTGCTCACCCACCTCCCGCTTCTCAGTTATTGGCATGTGATCGGTGGCGGGGACGAAGCATAACCACCGTTCCTGAAGTTCATTATTTGAAATTCGAGCACTCCGGTAGTCATTAATGCTCTAGGAGCATGAACTTATATACAGACAGCTTCAAGTGCCTTTTTTAGATCTCTCCCAGCAGTTTGGCAACTTTAAAGTAACCCATTCCATTTCTTCTGGTCTGAGGGTGTATGGCAAGGATGTGACTTTTGCCTAACATTTTTATGTCAAAGATATACCTCTTTCTTCTGCTTAGTATAAGCAGCCACCATTGTAGTTGTTGCAATGCTGAATTTTTAGTACATGTACAACAATTAGTATTTTGGCACCGCTGCTGTCGCTATGGGTGTACTCACTGGCTTCCAAAAAGACTATGAGGTGGGCATGCTCATTGACTCTCCAACAGAGTTTGAGATTGGTGAGTAAACTCAGTTTGAGAAGTGAACACTTACATATATCCTTCCCAGAAGGGGGAGGGGGTGTTATAAAAACAACTTAAGGCCATTCTAACTGGTAGTTGATCATCTAATACTAGGTACCAATTTTTCTCTCCTAGCAACCTCACTGTCTACATTCCCAGCATTCCTCAGTTTTTTTGTTACTGTCCTAGGAAAATAGACACTTTTTTTCTTCTGAGAAATGTTTATCTAGCCTAGTTTACTAGTCATTTCTTTTTTCAATCAACATTTGATGTACAGGCTCATATAAAAAGCAGGTCAAATGCAACCTCTTAAGCTGCCATGTGTACTGCTCAAATATCATCTATATAATCTTGTGCTTTGCACTGACTGAGATTGTCGCTATACACAGCTTTTTGCATCAGCATATTCTTTTGCACGTAGCTTTTGAGACAATACCAAGACCTCACTGGACTGGACGATTGCAGGGCTAGTCTGGAATGTTTCCTTATGGCACTGCAGTGTGGCAGTTTCCAGATCCAGTCTCTGAAGACACACTTTTTGAGTAGGTTCTGTAGGCTGAGCACCAGAAGTTAGCTAGCTATCAATTTTGGCTCCCTTATTGTTCCTGTTTTCCTGCAGTTTGCTATACACAGGGTTAATAGTGAGTGATCACAAACTTAGCTTTAGGGAGTGTTGTATATGCCTTGTGTTCTTGTTCTAGCCATTCAGCATAAAGTAACAACTCAAGTATACTGCTCGTAGCCACAAGTGACATGAAGATTTTCCTTGGTTGGTCTTTGCTGTCTGTCTACGGTAACCTTGAAACCTTGTGCTCTTCTGCCACTAACATTGTAGGCTTAGCCTGGTACCTTTAGCTACATTGGTTGTGCCTTGCAGCTCAACATGTTGGATCGCATACACATGAGTAGTAGTCCTGTTGTAACGGGTCCCTCAACCTCATATTCCATTAACAGTTCTGGTGTTTCTTGCAGTGCACCTGAACGTTGTGCTATACTTTAGTTCTTGAAGTCTTTCTTAACTTCATCAGGTGTGACCCCTCCTCGGTTCTCTTCCAGGAGGATTTCAGCACAGTTATTCAAGATTTCATGGGACAAATTGCATCCCGATTACTAACACTGACAACAAAGCGTGGCTCCATGCCTTTCCCTGTGGAATCTGTATCTGACCTGTATGCATCTTTGGTAGCCTCTGAGCTTTATACCGCATAGTCTCTTTCAGAAAGTCTCAGAAATCCTTAAAAAAGGACATTGCCCCTGAGGAGTCTCAGGCAGCTGTCATTGCTCCCAAACTGTTTCAGCTCTCATTGATATTGTGAAATATGTAAAATCCGTGCTTATGGATTAGAATATATATATATATATAACAGACGAGTGGATTTTCGAGCCCTGTATATATATATAAAATATATATATAATATCTGTGTATATATAAAAAAATAAAAATAAACCCTGGAGACCCTGAGCGCTGCACACTCATTCATATACTCATTGATATTGTGCACACAATTTTACAATTGGAAGAGAGGCCTGTAGCGTCTACCAGAGCTTCTACCAGTGCTGCTTCCTGTTTAGGTTCTCTTAGAGGTCCTAAGACTGCCAAGACCTTCCCGTTGCACCTTCTAGTGCCAGACATCTTTTTGGGGATTGTGACACTTCTGATTAGCTTTTCATTGGTCCCAAATGTTTGGCAGCTCTTTTTTCTCATCTGTGGAGTGTTTTTTAACAAGTGGACACTTTCAGTTGTGGATCCAGCAAAATTCCACCCTGATAAAGTGCTAACTGTCCCTTTGAAGCATGCACCTGTTTTTAAAGATATAATAAGATCAATAATTGTTCAGAAATTCTTTCCACAACCTTGTTTTTTTGGCTAACGGGGCAGAGAGTTGCTCTCTATGCATCTCTTGCAGATCTTCTGGATTTAGGGGTTAATGCTTAAGTTTCTATGACATAAAGTTTTTAGGGGTTCTACTTCAACCTTTTCACAGTTTCAAAAGGGGACATTCATCCTTTTTGGATCTTAAGGCTCTAAATGTTTTCATTCAGCCACAAACATTGTCCTCCACACTCTGAGTGTTTACCAAGGAACTGGCTCTTGTGCTAACCTTGTTGTGCCCCCAGGGCATTCCACTAGTGGGATATCTGGACAACCTCCTGTGGAGGGAAAACTTGACAAGTTCTGGCCGACAACATCATAAGACCTTATAAAGGTTCAGCTGGATCCTGAACCTTCAGAACTCAGTGTTGGAGCCAATTCATTGCTTGGAGTGTCTGAGTGTTATGCTAGACACAGCTAAAGCTAGCAGTTTTTTTCTCTCTCCAAGACAGACTTCCAACACTTTGCTCCCAGATTTGAAAGCTTTAGTCGTGGGGTCTTATCATGAATGCCTCCTTTTCCCAGAACCTCTTTTCTTCCTAATGTAGTTTTAGCCTTTTACAAGCAGGACATTGTTCTGCCTTCCCTCTGTCCAGCTCCAGTGCATCAGAAGGATATAGCATAGCTGACTGCAAAGAGCCAGGTCCATTTTAAAGTATTTTTGAATGTATAGTGAGATGTAACTCAAAATAGAGAGTTTTGGCAGATTTAAGAGTTAATTTTGAATGACTGATGTCTAAAAATTAATTAGAAGCCCTAAGTTATTTCCACCTATGTTTGGATTAAGAGCAGCCTACACACAATTAGCACCCTATTGTTTGCATGAGAAAAAATATTCACCTGATTCCAGTGTCACACATTCTTGTCTTAAGAGTCTCCTCTTAGATACAGCTCAAGGTCATCTTTTAATATAAAAACGGGCAGCTTTTTAAAAAATGCATTATTTAAGTAAAGCATGACAAAGACATCATACATGTTGTACATAAACATTTACAGGGTTATTCACAAAAGGGTGAAGGGTTTGGAGAAGGCAGGAGAAGTGAACAATCTAGGACAACATAGCTGAACTGCAAAAAATATCCAATTCAGCTCACTTTCCAGTTCAGCTATGTTGTCCTAGATTGTTCACTTCTCCTGCCTTCTCCAAACTCTTCACCCTTTTGTGAATAACCCTTTTAATCTTTATTAGTCATGGTCAGAACCCAATTGTGAGTTTGGAATGAGAAAAAATCCCAAGAAAAACAAATATTGGAGACTGTAAGACAACTGACGAGCATGTGCTCAATTTCCATCATGCCCCTTTTTCTAAGCATATAACAGCAGAATAGCTTACTGCAAATATCACAAAATAAGTAGAAAAGAAAGATAAAAAGGGGTGGCGAAAAAGAAGAGGCGTAAAAGAGGTGTAGAGAAGAAGGGTTAGGAGAGATTGGGCAGGGTGTGTCACCATGTGAGAAGGTAAAGAAGCTGAAATAGGTAAGAGAACAAAAATCTAATCAGTGAAGATTGTGGTGGGGGGCAACAGGAAAGGTGGATTGGAGGAAGGAAAGGGAAAGGGCCTGAACTAAGATGGAAGGAATTAGGTATAAGGGAGAAAGAGATGACATTGACAAGGTACTGACTCATTACAACCCCTCTTCCACTATTACAGCTCCAGTGTTCTCTGTTAAGCAGATGACTCTTTGAACCGAATCCAAGCATTCAAAGTTTGTCAGAAGAACAAAGTTTGTCATATAGCGATGTGGTCAGATCCTCTATCAGCCTGACTTTATTCACCCTGTAGAACTAGGTTGGAGAGGTAGTTTGTTTATATATAGCCAAGATGCACACCCTGGCAGCATTCAAGAGATATATTAAGTGGGAGTTTCTATAAAATTTCAAACTGAGAAGTGATTTAGATGAAGGAGATATATGGCTGGTCACATGCCTATACGTATATCCACAATTTTTTGGATGAGATCCGTAACTTTTCACCAAAAAGGGTGGCAGCTGGACACAGTCCCAAAATGTATGCAAAAGGGTACTCTGTCTTTCATTACAATGCCAACAGCCACTTGAGGACTTAGGGGACATCCTATTCAGACTGTGGGTACCCTGTACCATCTGGTCAGAATTTTGTAGCCTGCCTCCTGTGTTCTATTAGAAATATGTGCCTTGTGCGTAAAACACAGTTTTTGGTCAGTTTGCTTTGGGGTAAATGTTACCCCCAATTCACCAGCAAAGCACCAACCAGCATATTTATCACTGTTAAAGTATCACAGCTAATGCCTTAATATGGCTGAGATCTATGGCTTCTTGTAACCAAGGAAGACATACTACATATTTTATAGGGAATTATCTCCCTTTTCATGATGATAATATTCTTAATTAAA
Source organism: Nanorana parkeri (assembly GCF_000935625.1). Lineage (NCBI taxonomy): Eukaryota > Metazoa > Chordata > Amphibia > Anura > Dicroglossidae > Nanorana > Nanorana parkeri. Next base: position 74,786 of record NW_017308963.1, read on the forward strand.
GTGATATTGTTAGAAAAGCTCTTAATACTGTTTCCAAATAAAACTTTGTAAATCATGTATCCAGTCACAGAGCAAATTTGTTAACCATCATTGTGATTCTTTATTTATGTTTCACAAAGACTATTCCAATGTTAGATCATGATGCCAAGACTTCTGAACATACCACTCTTCTCAATACAACCTAGACAAATTTGTGGGTACCCTTACAGCTTATTGAAACAATGCTTCAGTCCCCCTGAAAAGTGATGAAATTAAAATCACGTATCTTTATGTATACATGCATGCCTTTGGTATATCATAGTGTAAAGAGAAGAAAGTGTGAAAAGAGAACATTGCTATTATTGCTTATTTTACAAACATAATCGAAAATGGCCTGGATAGTTTTGTTGATATCTATTGTTTGTATGCAGTGATTGCCTCTAAAGGCTATGCAATAAATATTAGGTTAATAGTCCCATCATATTTGTTTATGCCATTTTCATGTTTTATTATTTTAAACATTCTGTTGAATTAAAAATCAAAAGCAAAGAGTACCAAAACTGTGTGCATGGTTGTATTAGTCCATGCCTGTTGTCGCTTACTGGTAATACCACTTAAAGAAAAAAGGAACTAAGAGAGAGGGGTAAAAAAAAGGGATATGTAGAGGGACAGGAGAGTCTGCTTGGTCACAGAAGTAGTACGCAAGATAGTTATATTGCCCTTTGATTAACTGCCATTACAAGTACTTAAGCAAATGCATTTTGCTTATGGCTTCTATGCAAGTCAATGGATTTTCACATCAGTCAGCTGATTTTAAAAAGTGTAAGTAATACACGATGATTGCCTTGTTTCTTAAATTTCTCAATTTGGCTTTTTGGAGAGGCAGTGTTCTGTAGGTAAGATATTGTTCATTCCAGAAAGCAACTTATTGTGGGACCTTATAGCTCATAGATGTATGTATCAGCAAGTTGAATTAAGAATATTTTTGGAAATATTTTTAGGGGGAATGGAGATGTTTGCCTGGAGAATCATTTGCTAGCATGTTGATAAAGATAATATGATCTACATAGGCCAGAAGTAGGATTTATGTCCTTAAAATATATTTTCCTGATCACTACCGTGTTCTATAGAAAATTAAAGGCTGAAACCTCTTTCCCATTGCTGGATAAATGCATGGGTATATAACACTCAACATTGAATGAATCAGGACCCAAAGCCCAGGCATATGTCTTAAAATGAATAAGGATTTGATGTCTGGGCTTCAAATGTAATGACCTGGAGAGTTTTCCAGAATGTAAACAAGGGTAAAGCATGGTATAAGCCATGATTGCAGTGTAGTCATCCAACGAACAGCGCATCCAATGTACAGCGCTAAGAACCTCTCCGTTAAAGTGCATAAATTGATATCGTAAATAGTGCAAAATCAATAAAGTTAATACATATAAATATAAATTGATGATCAAATACCATAAATAGAGCAGAATAAAAAAAATACATTATTTAACAGTCAGCAATTGGGGTGATTACACAAATGTGGTTATATTCACACTGTATTTGGATTGGGAAAGAGTTTCCTTCGTTTTTTCTACACCTGGAAACGTTTCAGATTTTAACCATTTGAGATTGGACTGTCTTCTGATTGACCTTTTGATTGTTTATCTTTATATCAGTCCCATATAGACTATTATATGTTATATGATTTATTATACATTCATTTTATTGATTCTGCACTATTTATGGTATTTGATCATCAATTTATATTTATTAATTGTATTGATTTTGCACTATTTATGATATCAATTTATGCACTTTAACGGCCAGGTTCTTAGCGCTGTACATTTTTGCTAAAGGCAAAAAAATATTTGGAGTAGAATAAGATTGAAAGCGCTTGTCCTCATGTCCAGGAGTAAAATAGGCATTTCCAGGAAGAGGAGAAATAGATAAAAAGGTATTTTTTGCCATAAATGTGTGGGTGTCCATGGTAGTCTTGTTAAACCAATCAAACATTATTGTGATAGATAGATAGATAGATAGATAGATAGATAGATAGATAGATAGATAGATAGATAGATAGATAGATAGATAGATATTGTTTTATTATTTTTTTCCAGAAATATGACATGCACTTCTTCTGGCTTACATATTTTTATAGGAAACCCAGTAATTTTTTTTATTTGACACTTGTACGGTGGCTAGTGGTTAGCGCTTCTGCTCTGCTGTGCTAGATATCCCTGGTTCAAATCCTGGCCAGATCACTGTCATGCACTGTTTGCATGTTCTCCCTGTGTTTGCATGGGTTTTCTCCGGGTACTCTGGTTTCCTCCTACACTACAAAGACATGCTGGTAGGTTAACTGGCTCCTGTCTAAATTGGCCTTTGTATGTATGCATGTGAGATAGGGACCTTAGATTGTAAGCTCCTTGAGGGCAGGAACTGATGTAAATATGCACTGTGAAGCACTGCATACAAATTGTTGCTGCTATATATAAATACTTCTAATAAATAAACAGCTGTGTCTTACAAGGCCCAACATATGACAGGACAGCATGTAATGTAACTCTCGTACTATTGTATGCTTAAAAAAAACAAAAACAAAAACTGAATGGTAATGTGTTGCTGGCTTCAGTTTTACATGAAATAATCCAGCTATTTATATTAAAATATTATCAGAGTGATCATAAACTGCAAAATACTTTAACCCATAACACCCAATTATATTTCAGAAGCAATTGATGTTGCTGTGTATTTAACACAGCAATAAACCTGCCATTCTAAACCGGTCTCAGTCTGTCGTATCCCTGATATATCAGGCAGTGTACGACCACCCTTACACACTGCTCTTTCCCTTTTTAAATAAGCCTGATATTTGGTGTTTTATAGAGCTTTCAACATGGCAGGGTACCAGGGTTTTTTTTTTTTTACCTTTCTGGTTTAAATTCCCCTAAAAGTTCAACAAACTCTTTGCAAGGAGGAATGTTTAGAGACAGCACATTTTGCAGCTCATGGGATGGGTCATATTGCAGAGTCTTGTACTATCAGTTTCATCTAGGAGTTATAATACTTGATCATAATTTCTTTACTTGAAAATGTTTGCAGTGGTCGCTCTTCTTCCTTTCATAATGTTTTTAAAGGAGAACTATGGGGTAAGTGTTTTTCCCCATATTTCTCCTCAGGGTCACGGGAGGACATAAACTAGCGTCCTCCCGTGACCCAAAGCTCAGTATATCGCGAGCTACAGCTCGCGGTATACTGAGACCGCCACAGCCCGGACAGATCCCGACATTACTGTCGACATCCACCCAGCTGCGTGATTGACAGCTGGCTCTGCCTATCTAGAGGCAGAGCCAGCTGTACCCGTCCCCTCCCCCGTCCGTTCCTCCAGTCAGTGCTGGAGGATCGGAGAGGGGAAGGAGGGGAATCCCTGCAGGGAGCCGTGAGTGACAGTCACGGCTCTCTGCATGGACAGGATCGAGAAGTGAGTGATCGACGGTATGTCAATAGAGCCAAAGTGTGACAGTTTCATTGAAAATCACTCACCTCATAGTTCTCCTTTAAAGTGATCATGTGGTTGAATATTCATTCTCAGTTTAAGCTGTATGATTATGTGGACAAAGGGATGCAATCTAAGTACTTAAAATCCAAGAGGCATCTTTGCTGCAATCAGTTTTACTGTTTTAGAACTTGATTTCAGAGTGGTCTGAAAAGTTCAGCCTGTCACTGTAAGTAGTACATCTGCATATGACACCTCAGACAAGTCTTTATTCATTCTTCAGTTCTCATGCCAGTCAGCGTAATCAGGACCTAATTTTCAGTTGTAATTCAAATCTAAATCTTTTTCAGACATAATATAGAAGTAAAATAAAATCCATAAAATGCTTTACTGAGCATGTTTAAATGACTCCCAGATGGATTTGTAATAGTTCTTGCAAATTGCCTTGTTTTGCATATTTTGCTGAATTTGTGTTTTTTAGGCTACATGCATTATTCATATATTTAGCATCCCATTACAGACTGGCCTCTCAGTACTACTTTCAAAACGACTAAAAAGAATGGAGAAATCAACTCCAGTCTGGACTCTGTCCGGACCAATACCAGCATACATTCTGGTTCCTTTTCTGCACATGGTCAAAGTAAATGCTTTCTCCAGCACTAGTTAGACTGCCTAATTTTGATTGTTAAAATACTTTTGCCTCCCAGCACTAGTATAGATGTATGGGCAAATTACCAATAAAATGGTGCAAAACCCGGAGATGGGGCAGGGGATGCCTTTAATTTTACCACAATCATTGTGCAGACTGCTTTGAAAAAGAACCGGTCACACTGATGCGATTTTTGAAAAACAAATGTAGATTATGGATTGGTGTTTAAGTACAAAGGAAACTGTGGCATTTGAGTTCTATGCAGTGGAGCATGTGGCCTTAATCAGGCACTGGAATTAGTCATTCAAATATAAAGAAATCATCAGTGTCTTTATTTTGAACTCTTCACACCAATTTAATTCATTTACATGGGGCCCTCCACACTTGTAAGGGAATACGTATAACTCACAGCTTGTACTCCCAAAGTACAAAAGTTTCCCATCCTCACACAGTATTGCATGCAGTTCAGATTCAGATTTGTGGGTGTGGAACTGGCTAGTTTTGACAGACTAAAGTAAAAAAAAACATCTTGATAAAATGTTAAATACGTACTTTTAACCTATAGGTTATTGATTACTTGAATAAAAGGATGTTTATACTTGTGTATTGCAATCAGTAATCAGGGGATTAAAGGGATAGATTGACGGTGTCATTTCACAGGATCCATATTTCAATCAAAAGAATTTGCAAACGACTTTAGAAGTATTATAGGAATTCATAGAGCTGGCATAAACTGTAAAGGCCTGGCCACTCACCAATACATAGTAAACAATGCATAAAGAAAAGAGAAAAAAATTACTTTTACTCAATCTGGCAGTTTAAATGGAAGGTTTGCAAGTGAACCCTATTAGACTATGACACACATCCCCTGTCCATGCTTTTTTTAAGGGTAGAGCTAATCGGTTGGGTTGGATTTTCATGGCCATGGTTTTCCCCTGAGAAAGCGTTGGGGATGTCTGCCAACTGCTCCCATTTCCATAGGCACAAACATGCACTTTATTCCACTGCAAATGTATGTGTACCTCAATCTTTTATTCAGCTGCTGGACCTTGAATGTCTGCAAGCAGCTTAAGAGAAATATCTACAAATGTTGATACTTTTCTTTGAAGGAGGCAGCCTACTAAACATTACAGCAAGAGCTCAGCATGGATTACTCAAGGAGGTGAAAAAGAACTCCATGGTCATAGCAAAGAGGGCACTTGAACATGTGAAACACTGAAAAAAAAGATTTTCATGGACAGGCACCACAGAGGAAAAAAAGCATGGCTGCATGTTTTGTGATCTTATTGTTCCCACTTAGAATGGTCAGGTGTAGGAACTAATGTTTATGTGGTCATACTGTAGGCTCTGGAGCCCCCATTGGTTATTGAAGCCAGTCATTTCATTATAGTATTAAAGGGTTGGGTCAAAGCCAGTGACTATGAGCACTGTTTAGTATCTTAATTGCAGCACCCTGAATTTCAGGTGTGCCAGACAATTTATAATCAATAGGAGGTATCTCAAATTGTGCGCAAGTAAAGGTGGCCATACACTTTACAACTCTCGCAAGACTTGTAAAGTACTTAAAAAAGTGTACGATCTGCCCATCTTGGACAGGCAGATTATACTTGCGATCATCGCAAGCCTGCCCCCTGAGGGGCGGGCTTGCGATGACTGCAATGAGGGGCGGGCTTCCGATGACTGCAAACGGGCAGTGTGCGTGTGCGCACACCGGCCCTTTCGGCAGTTGTCGAACAAGCAGGCCACTAACTCGCCGAGAATCATACAATTCCCAGCGGGTTTTCCAGCCTGCTTGTTTGACGGAAGACGTGCGACCGTACAGTAGAAGCGGTCGCACGCCTTCCATACACTGCACAATTATCGTACGATCGCGGGATTTCCCGCGATTCTCATGCGAGAATCGTGCAGTGTATGGGCACCTTAACAGTGTAGATTTTGTTTTCAACACAGGTTTGTTTAAATTAAGATCAAGACACATTTTAGAATGTATCCATACATAAATCCAGGCAATTCCAAGTTGTTATCAATCTTTTTTCTTTCAACTGCATGCTATTCTTTATTTGCTTTGATTTCTCTATATAACTAAAATGACATACTATTGATATTACTAGTAATTGTGTTGTTGTTGTTATTCATATATTTCATGTTTCCCCTCACTCATCAAAATAATGTAGAATTAGATGTGGTGTGGCAGTAACGTTGTTAAGTTATATTTAACAGTACAATAGACTTACATTAACCCAGCAATTCAATGTTGTTATTTCTAAATAAGAATAGAGGAAATTCAGATGGCAGTCCCACAGCTAAGTGTACATATTTCCATTATACTAGGTAGCCAGGTTCTGCTCAGGCTCCTTTTATTAGAGTATATGCAGCAGTAAAGGTTTTATTGGAAATGATAATTCTGTGCTCGGTCTCCTTGGAGACTGGACTATTGCTATTTAATGATATGCAAAATTAATGTTATTATGTTTACTGTTCTGCTTTTATATGTGCTTTATGTTTTACATTATCAGAGCGTGTTGTTTTAATCAGAAAGGTGTGGATGGAGAACTCCATATTCAGTGAAATTACCTTTTCCTCCATATTTGTTTAGTAAATATTTTCATTGCGTTTGTTGCATTAAGATAGCAACATCAAATCTCAGAATCAACATTGTGGTAAACAGACCTAAAGTCTAAAAGTAAACAATGCACAGCTCATTGGTAGGCCCAACAACATGGACAAAACAGCAGTAGTAGAGCAAAAATATCCTCAGAGTATGTAATGTAATGTATGTATATCTAAAGCTAAAACCTCTTTTTCATTTTGGATATAGCAAAGATCAGGTAAAACTGCTGTCATTTTTTAAAATATTTGTTCTTTCGGGTAAATGTCCCTCACAACAGTGAGGAAGTGAGGAGATCCCTCTAAGACAGTTGTCACCGCAACAAGTGTCCCCATCCGCTTATGTCCCCTATTTTCCTGTTCTAGTGGCAACTCACATTTTTGGCTTTGCCCATCACTTTCTTTCCCAGTAATAATAGTCACCAAGACAACGTGGGGGAATCTCCTCGGGGGGGCGGGGGTCAATGGACAGCAATAACAACAACTTGCCTACTATATTAAAAACTAACAAAAAGTTTCCACTTTGGATATATTCAAACATATATTTAAGGAAGAATAAAACTTAACCCTTGCAATGGGGCTACCCCCCACTGCAAGGGTTAAGAGCTAATTTTCCCTTAGAGTCTAAAATAACAAAGATATACTCATCTGAACCTTGGTCCCACCTGCCTGCTAGACTGATCCCTGCACCCTGTCTACCCCTCTGCTCCGGCGATAGAATGTGCCTTAGCACACTCACAGCCAATATACTGCATTAAACATGATGACTCACAGATACTTAGACTGCCAGTGTGGAGGGGGGCAGAGGCTGCAGGGACCGGTCTAGCAGTCAGACGGGACCAAGTTTTGGGTTAGTATATCTTTGTTATTTTAGACCCTAGAGGAAAATGAGCAATTAACCCTTGCAGTGTGGTAGTAGCCCAACTGCAAGGGTGAAGTTTTATTATTCCTGGAGTTCTTCTTTAATGTCTAAGTTTGGCTATCCAGAGTGAAGAAGGATCTCTGGTGGGTTCAGAGCATGTTCTAATCATGACCTATTGTACCACAATTTGTTCCAGGAAGGACTCCTTTGCAAAGACATTGTCACTTTGCACTGCATTGGCAAGGTAGCAGTGTCTCATCAACATTAATGACACCAAGACCAACCTGTAATAGAAGAAGGGTGGTGTCCTAAAAATGAGCTGTATTGCAGATATTTGGTTTTCAATGGTATCCACACACATATTTACTGTATGTTTTACCTTGAGTCTGATCTTACTCACTGTATACACAATGCACACATTTCCTGGCATTTTACCCACAATTTAGTTTTTATTTATAGTACCACAAGTGAGGGTCTCACAGACATACAGTATCCTCAGGACAAAATAAAATATTTTCTTCCATTACACATGCATGTCTGTCTGAGCCTACCTTAAAGAAGAACTTAATTTTACTAGTTGGGGACTATTGAGCAAACAGCAACTGTTGAGACAATAAACATTTTTGTGAAGAGGATTTTCGGCCTCCTGTGTTTCGTGGTCAGTGAACATAGGATTGTGTAATAAGTTCTGGGGGAAACCAAGTACTGGTAAGCCTGCTTACACCAAGCCAGCTAGATTTCTTGACAGCTTGTACAGGAGCAAGCAATACGATGTGATACTGTATGCTTGTACCCTCTAATATACATTTATAGACAGAATTCTAGGGTAATATATATTCTAAGAAAGAAGTTTATAGCCATATGTGTCTAGTTGCCGGATAGAAAATCCTAACCTTAATTAATATTTGATTAGTATTAGTCTCTGGGTGTGAGAAATTTAGTTATTTTTTTATTTTCTAAGTCGCCTAAGCTATTCATTCAAGTCAATGGTTGGTTTGGTTATTTTATATATGGAGCTAAAATATTTACCTACTTTCCTAATATTTCTAAGGAAACCTTCAAAAGCTATAACATAAGAAGAGGTTGTATACCTTAATAAATATACCTTACTAAAGTAGTTGCATGTTTAGGGTTTTCAGCTTATTCTCTATAATCAAGCAACATAGCTGTGTAATGTATAATGCCCATTTCAGCTGGGACTAGTAATGTTTCAAGACCTGTCCACTTTTAAAACTGGAAATTGAATCGCCATATCTAGCAGAACAAAGCAGGTTGGCATATTCCATGTAAAATACAGTATATATAACTGGCCTGCGGAGCATAGTTTTTATTTCTTCAACAAAAGTTACGTTTCACTTTAAATCAGAAAAACGTGATACATTTCTTTAATACACTCTGTAAAGTTGTTGTTTATTTTCAAAGTAAAATTCACATTGCTAAGTGAACAAATTATACTTCTTTAGCAAACCAACCTCATTAGCAACCATGTATAAAAAGAATTCTGCGCTTTTGGAACCAACTATAAACAATTAACACTAGAGCTGCTATGAAAGAAAGGGAAAGGTCCCTTTAAAGCAAATATAAAAAATTCACACAGCGCTAAAGGTGAAATACAAACAAAGGTATATATAGTGATGGTCTAACATAGAAAATGAATAAGCATAACCCACCTTTATTAGATTATGCTTATTCATTTTCTATGTTAGACCATCTCTATATAATCCTTTTTCCATTAGCAACTATGTTCAAAATATTATACCAGAGTACTATATAGTGCTGCAAAACAGGGAGCTTTGGCAAAGTTCCTATCCAAGAATGAAATGTCTGTAATTGTGCTGATAAAAATGAGTTAGCATTAAAATACACCCAACATCAACCCCCAGTATAGTTGTAATATAAATGTAAGTAGTTCCACTGGCATACCTAACATATCTTGTACCCGGGGCAGATATTTATTTTGTAACAGCGTCCAATAAATCAAAATTTTAGCAATAATCATGACATTAAAAATCGTTTACACTGGGGGTGGGAACATAATTCATTGCTGGAGGTTGGACCACAGGAGCTGTAAGTACAGTTGCAACCTTATGCAGAGACACTGATCTTAGCATATCCATCCACCTGATGTGCAGGAGCTCAGAGACACCATCTTCTACACTGTTGTCAACATGTGGACATAAGAGGGATGCCTTGAAGGAATCAAGAAGAAAAATGTGGTGCCCATAGCACACCACCAGCACACCACCCACTAAACACCTGGAGGAGTGGCCGGTAAAGTGGACATCCCTTTATAGTGTATGGCTTGTAATGTGGCAGTAAAAGAAAACCCCCTCACCAATGGTGTTTATTGGCAGGCTTAGGCTGTAATAAGAACCCACTCAGCATTGGAGGTCAATGGCTGGCCTAGGCTACAATAAGAACACCACCC